>NC_134100.1:99441379-99741379 GCF_000715075.1 Nicotiana tabacum | reverse complement strand
ATATTATAATCGAAGAACCAACCTCCGTTATTTCAAAGTGGGAGATTTGGTTCTAAGAAAAGTTACTCAAAACACCCGGGAACTCAATGCAGGGAAGCTAGGCCCCGAGAAGAACCACTTGCACCCGAAGCAGGCCTAGAGACACATGTTCGGGTAAACGCCTCCTGAAGTAGCCTCGCCGCATCAGCAGGATCAACCAAAACGTCCTCCTCAGGGACGATAACCGAGCCCTAGGGTAGACCTGTATTCAATAGGAAAGAAGAATCAAACAACTTCCTTATGAGAAAAGGTAAAAACAAGATGAGTTCAACTTACCATGATTTTTGGCCTTCCACCCGTATTTCAGGGACAACTCTTTCCACGTGCGGGTTTCGGCCGTAGTAACGACCAAAATTTTCAGAACCCATTGGTCCAAGCCCTCAACCCTAGGGGGAACCCACCGAGTCGTTGATACAGGTAAAGGAAGAAAAGTTAATAATGATAAGGAATGATCTTTACTAGAAGAAGAAACAAATGATAGACTTACAAGTGCAGTTCCATAATTCTAGGGAAGCCGGAGCCGAGGCCGGAATGATGTCATAGGTGGCGACTGAAATGAACCGTTCCATCCATCCACGGTCGTTATCATCATCCATACTGGATAGCAATACATGGTGGCCTTGTTTGCTGAAGTTAATCATTCCCCCACGGAAGATCTTGGGGGAAGAGGTTCATCACGTGAGTTAGGGATAGCTCCTCTCCCGTTTCTTGGCACAGGCATCGAAAACAAGCAGTCGTCCTCCACACAGAAGGAATCGCTTGTTCCAAACACACCTGGTAGCGGAGGCAGAACTCCACAATGACGGAGTCAAGATCTCCACTCAGAGAAAATGCTCCCAAAGTGAAGGAATACGTATAGAAATACGTGAAACCCTTCTTGGGTAAAGTTACCCGCTCCGCCATATCAGGAGTGATAATGTCTAAATCCTAGCAATGTCAATCTTCCTTTATAGCAGGAATACTGGAAGGACGGATAGAACAAGGGTATCTGCTAACGGCCCATGTACAAGGGTTAGCAGAAGAAATTTCTCTTCGAAGTCTTTAGTTGTGACGAGACTTCTGGGAATGATGGTACTTACCGTAGGAGGAGAAGCCTCATCGTCTTTGCCTTTGTTCTTTGAGGAGTTAAGGTTTTAAGAAGAAGAAGTCATTCTATGTTAGAGAAGAAGGAAATGTTTTTCTCTAATGAAAGAAAGGTTGAAGAACAGAGTACGAGTTGAATGAATAGTGTGTGAGAGAGTTTGAAGAATTATGAGGTGTGAATGAAGGAGCTTGATGCGTATAAGTGAAGAAATAGGCGGCTAAAATCGTGGTCATACTTACCTCGATAACCGGCAAAACTAATGCTAAATCATGGGATGACGCTTGTTCGGGGCATTAAATGCGGAGAGACGTGCATCTAATCAACCGTCAGAAACTTTTCATAGGGGGCCAGTAAATTTTCCGCCAAAAAGAATGTTTCTACCAACTTTCCGGTGACACAAAGTTATGCCACCGGAAAGCAAGGGGACTATCTGTATGGGGTAAAATATGTTATATTAAATGATCGCATGAGAAAGTGACATGTTGAGTCGAAGATAAAGGATAGCTGAAACCGAAGGCAACGATCTCGTCTGTTACCGGAGAGAATGATACTCATAAAGATGAAATAAATGTCTGTCACCCGGTAGCATTTAATGGAAAATATTCTACAAATTTAGTACAATGCTCGTTACAAAAGAATATGGCATTCATGCCACCGTTACACATTATTCAATGGCCCTCATAATTGACATTAAAGAGGGGCTTGATCCTAGGACCTTGTTCCCTGTGTGCAGCTGTAAATAGTGATCTTTATTATCATTGTAAAGGACAAAACTAATTTTTTACACCAAAAACCTGTTAAATCTTAATTCTAGGACAAAAGAAAATTTATTCGTAGCTGATATTTATAACTTTGTGACGTATGTAAGCTCGAGCATTAAACAATAGTTGAATGATGTTATTCACAATTTGGTTTGTAAATCCTAAAGTTATATTCTTGGGTATGTTGTAATAACTTAAAAGTAAATATTACAGGTAGGGCAGTGCGTAATATAGTATTTAGTATGCAGTATTTGATATGGTATTTAGTTTAAATTTTTTTTTTATATGGTATTAGATATTGTAGTTAGTATTTAAAAATATTGATACTGTACCGAAATATAGACTAAAGTCTAAAGTTACACAATGCACATATTAGTGATTATAACATACTAAGTTACACAATACTTTTCTTTGGCATTCATATTGAAGTTGGTAGTCCTTATTATACTGTCTAAGTTCAGCAACTAACTTTTAACAAGTAACAAAATATTTTTAATAATCAAATTTATTCTGTTATGTATCTTTTTTCTCTCTCTATATATTGATTTTGGACAAAGATTTTATAATAGTTAGGTGAGCTTAGAATATTTTTATATTTATATTTATGAGTATCTTGTTTAGTGAGAATATTACAATATGTCGTTGTACGCATTAGTTAATATTCAAGCCGAACAAATCGAATTTATCATATCGAACAAACTGAAATCGAAAGGAAAAAAGGCCGAACCATATAGAATTTAATTATGTACAATATTAGTATTTTAAGAAAGCAAATACCTAAAATATACTCCCTCCGTTTCAATTTATGTGAACATATTTCCTTTTTAGCCTGTGCCAAAAAGAATGACCACTTTTTTTATTTGGAAACAATTTACATGTATGCAATGATTTATAGTCAAACAAAATATATGTGCTTCATTTTACACCACAAGTTTAAAAGTCTTTTCTCTTTTCTTAAACTCCGTATCCAATCAAATAGATTCACATAAATTAAAATAGAGAAAGTAAAACAAAAATATCTAAATATCATACCGATTGACGAACACCCTAATTACAAGGTGCTTCCGGGACATCTGATAAAAAAGTATAGAATGGAGTATATATTATAGGGACAAAATGGTCATTGAAATTCCAAAGAGTCGGTTACAAAAATACAAACTCGTTCGCTTCAATGATAAAACCAGACCAACTGATTACAAGGTGTTCAACACACGTGTCAGATTCTTATTGCCAACTAGATCAAGCAGATTTGTATACACCCATGAAAACACGCCACGTGTCAAACCAGAAAACACCTCACGCTGGCTGCTAAAAAGACATTATTACCCTTAAACCAGCTATAAATTCATGTCCATAACCTCAATTCTAGAGAAATTACATTAACCAAATACACAGAATCTTCAATATTCTGCAAACCCTAAAAAAATCCCAATTTCTTTCCAATTTTTGGAGAGTGAAATCCTATTTAGGGAATGCAGAGAGATGATAAGAAAATCCCCATTTTCTGATACCCTTTTAGGAGGCTGTAAGCCCCAAATTTCCCTCGCCGGCGGCCGGAATTGCCACCGGAAACACGTCAATCTTTTTTCTGAAGGTTCTTGAACCCACCCAACCACCCCCCATATATACCCCTCAATCTTTTTTTGAAAAAACAAACACCCTTTTCAGTCTTGAGTCAGAAAAGTTGCTCAAAAAACAATCTTTTTTGCAAAACTAACACCCTTTTCAACCTTGTGTTCAAAAAGCAGGTCTTTTTTGCAAAAGCTGACACCCTTTTCAACCTTGTGTTCAAAAATTAGGTCTTTTTCGCAAAAAAATAAATACCCTTTTCAATATTTGCTTCAAAAAAGCAATCTTTTTAGCAAAAACAAACATCCTTTTCAGTCTTTTTCTAATGGGGCCAGAAGAAAAGAATGGAGTTTTGTACGGAAAATACGAGCTGGGACGAATTTTGGGTCAAGGAACTTTTGCAAAAGTGTACCATTCGCGTAACGTGGTAACAGGGGGAAATATAGCCATGAAAGTAGTAGGGAAAGAAAAGGTGATAAAAGTAGGAATGATGGAGCAAATCAAACGAGAAATCTCCGTTATGAAAATGGTGAAACACCCAAATATAGTTGAGCTTCACGAGGTTATGGCCAGTAAATCAAAGATTTACTTCGCCATGGAATTTGTTAAAGGCGGTGAATTGTTCGCGAAGGTTGCCAAAGGGAGGTTAAGGGAAGATATAGCACGTGGCTATTTTCAGCAATTGATTTCGGCTATTGATTTTTGTCATAGCCGTGGAGTTTATCATAGGGATTTAAAGCCTGAAAATTTGTTATTAGATGAAGAAGGTAATCTTAAGGTAACTGATTTTGGGCTTAGCGCGTTTTCGGATCATTTAAGGCAAGATGGTTTGTTACATACAACATGTGGTACCCCTGCTTATGTTGCACCTGAAGTTATTGGTAAAAATGGCTATAATGGTGCAACAGCTGATATTTGGTCATGTGGTGTAATTCTTTATGTGCTTATAGCTGGTTTTTTACCATTTCAAGATGAGAATATTATGGTTATGTATAAGAAAATTCATAGTGGTGCTTTTAAGTGTCCACCGTGGTTTTCATCAGATGCAAGAAAGTTGATAACAAGAATGTTGGATCCGAATCCGAGTACTAGAATTACTGCTTCAAAGATTATGGATTCCTCTTGGTTTAAAAAATCTGTGCCAAAGATATTGAAGACTAAAGAGGAAGAAGAATTTGGCGTAGGAAAGGCGAAAACTATTGAGTCTTTAAATGCTTTTCATATCATATCTTTATCGGAGGGGTTCGATTTGTCACCTTTGTTTGAGGAAAAGAAGAAGATGGAGAAGGAACAATTGAGGTTTGCAACAACAAAGCCAGCTAGTAGTGTGATATCAAAGCTAGAGGAAGTGGCGAAGACGACGAAATTCAGTTTAAAGAGGAGTGATTCTAGTGTTAGATTGCAAGGGCAAGAGAGTGGGAGAAAAGGGAAGTTAGGAATTGCTGCTGATATATTTGCTGTGACACCTTCATTTTTGGTTGTGGAAGTGAAGAAAGCAAGTGGTGATACATTGGAGTACAACCAGTTTTGCAGCAAAGAGCTTAGGCCAGCTCTTAAGGATATTCTTTGGACATCAGCACCTGAGAATTCAACTCTTGCTTGAGTTACTAGAAGCTATAGATTCATGTGTTAGAGGATTGAATTTGTTTAGTTTTGTTCTTGTTCTTGTTTTTAGATGTGCTTATTGATATTGAGACTGAATTTGAATTATGTGTCTTGAAATGAAACTAGGCTGAATTTGTTTAGTTTTGTTCTTGTTCTTGTTTTTAGATGTGTTTATTGATATTGAGACTGAATTGAAGTATGTCTCTTGAAATGAAACTAGGCTTCTGATGTTGCATCTTTTGATAGTTCCTTTATTCCAATTGTGTTTTCTTGAAAATGTTTGTTTGTTTTTGTGTTTGCCGTGAAATCACCGCTAACGCGTATTTTAGGGTAGGTTGCTTACATCACACTTTTTAGGGTGTGCTACTTCCAGGGATCCCGCATAAATATGAGATACTTTATCCATCTTTTTAGTCAAGGTTGTAAGTATGTTTGCAGCTTGCAAAAATAGGATTGGCATTCTTTGAGAATTGGGTGCATATCTTCATTTTTTAACCACCACAAAAAAGATGTTATTTTAATAAAATATCAACTGATTTCTTCTTTGGCAGGCTATGGCCTGATAATTGAATAGTGTACCTTATCCCCTTATACTACTTGGCTATTTTTGATTGTGTGATATTTAAGAATGACTCTTTTCAATTTGATTGTAAGATGAAAGGATCTCCTGATTGTAAGAAAATGAATGAATGTCGGGCTTCTGACGTTTCACCATTGAGGTGATGTAGCCCCACGTTTCGGACAGAAATGAAGCCAGAATTTTAGTTTTATACGCTTTGAATTTTAGAATGATGAATTTAAGTGCTAATAATTAAGTTTTAAATTTAATATTTATATATATTTAATAATTTTTTAATATTCTAACCTTGTGTCAGGACCTACGGGTCGAGGGACAGTCTCAGATAGACAGTTTCTATGGGGCGTAGGCCTCCCAAAAAGGCAATATAGGATTGCAAAGGTTTTCACCGGACGGAAATTGGCCCTCGAGTGCAAAGGCAGAAGGGAGCTTGAATGCTTTTTCTCCTATTTATTGTGGAGATGAAAAATTAAATTATCACTATATTTATTTCTTTTTCTACTTCTTCCAAGTGCAGGACAACACCAAGGGATTGTGAATTTTTCTACCAATTGGGGCTCTCCCTTCGCTTCCAATAGACCTGCTAAAGCCATGAACCATAGCGTACTTAGTACTGGTGCCACAGAGAGATATGTTTTTAAATTTCCCATTGAAAAACCTCCTTCTTTTGCATTATTTGTTGGAATAAGCAATATATATATGATTAAATTATATTATTTAAGTAAAAACTACAGATTCGGCAACTAGGCTTCTAGCCCTGCCTGTTTGAAACTTGATCATAGCAAACCAAAAGTTATGAACTTAAGTGTGTGTATTTTTGTTGAAATGAAATGAATTTTAATCTTTTTATTCATTATTTATTGTGGGGCCTATCTTCTAGTAGTACTAATAGGAGTCCTCCACATGATTAGTCACAAGATCCCTTTACCCCAAAGTATGCTTATTCAGAACAATTATTACATCGTATTGTCTATGAACTAGAAAATCAAGATGGATACGTTAATCATTTTCTTAAGACTTAAAAAATGTGTATTAAATATAATAATAAGGTAAATAATTGTAAGGACGGTAGTATATACAGGCACTAACTCCAAATATAGTGATATTTTAAGATTCTAGGTGACCAATTCTTTAAATAAAATGTATAATTAGACAAGTTTATAATCTTTAAATACAACATATTTAAATACATCTTTGAGATATCATTTGAGTGAAAAGACAGTAGCACACTTCCATGTGGATTTCACAAGAATGCTAGGTAGAATTCGTGATTATTAAAATACTAATAATGACTCAATTATATATTTAAGTTGAACAATCCTATACTAGCTACCATTTATTATGGATCTGAATATATTTGGATTATTTTTTTAAATCTAGAAGTCGGACATAACAAGAGCATATTGCAATTTGTCAAACCTCTCTAGAACAATCTTATTTGTCCCGATATTTTTTTCCCGTTACAGTGAAATTGTTGTTACAAAAGATGGTTGTTATAGAGAGACTAAAATAGGGTTAGCGTAAGAAGAGCTTTTGCAAGAAGGCCGTCGTTCTCAGATGGGCAGATGGAGCTGTTAGAAAGAATTACCGATCATCGGGAAGAGAAGGGGAATGAATCTATTTTTTGGGGGTGAATAATCACTCTTGTCGCATCTGGAGTTGTAGATAGTAAGGGGAATCGCCTTTCGAGTTAGAAAAAATACGGTTGTAAAAGTGAAAAGAACTCTAAATGTATTTTCACTTGAAACATAAACATGAAAAATCACTAAAAATTTAACAACTATTATATTTTGAACTCATAATTTCAAGAGTTCAATGTGCTTAGAGTTAAAAACTTTAAATATTGAAAATTGTGAATCCTGAATTCACGTCTATATAACGTAATGAAACTAGGAAATAAGAAATAGATGGAGCAATTCGAACTCTCAAGAGAATATAAAAGAGGACCACAGACGTGTAAACACCTCCAAACAAACTCATGTGGATACTACTTAGCCCGAGGACAATCTCTCAAAATCACATGTTGATGCGGTTGACCCGTTTTCCTTTTCTTTATTGATTTCTCTCAATGCAATTTTCTCATATGAATTTATATGACAAGGTACTATGCACACCTATTGAAGAAGAGGTGAAAGTTGGCCTACAACAGTCCTCTGCATTTGAAAAACTTGACAACATGTTTCTTTAGGATCAAACATGGGGTACAAGGTTTCTGCTTAGGGCTGCTTCTATTCGCACCCGACCAATGGGATAAGGTCTCTCCTGGTAAGGGCACAACGTTTATTTACACTTCAATCAGAACAAGGCATCATCGGAAGCTTCAGTGACAAAACATAGACAAGAACAGCAATCACCATAAAATTCACCGTGGCAAGAAATAGACGGTTACAAATATGTCAACTGTAACAATAGCTCAATTACAAATGTATGATATTCGTAGTATGCAAGTAAAGAACAAAACTTTATCATAAAGCTTTTCAAAAGAAGGAAAATGAGATTACTACAACCAAAACTGAGCAGACAAGTAACATTTAGTGGTTCTGGTAGGTAGCTATTAGTTCATATTACACAGTATTTTCCCTCTCTATATCACTCCGAATACTCAACTTCAGGTGAAAACCACCAACAATTACCGTAAGAGCAGCTACAAACGTCTATTACTTTATAGATTTGTTCTCTCAAGTGATAGTTGCTATAATTCTCGCAGTTCTACTCCTATCAACATGTTCACTTCAACGCCTAAACTAACTTGGCTGTAATACGCATGTAATCGATGACAATATAAGTGTGCAGGTCTTTCAATAGGTTCCCAATTCCCATGCTGAGAGAATTTTATGAAATTGCAAACCTCTAAAATCTATCAACAAGTAGTTGCAGCATACTAACTACAAAAGCTTAGATGACGTCAAAAACCTTAAAATTGGTAGACGGTGAGAATCAAACAGTCGGACAAGGATAAGTAACAGAAAAGGCAGGGATCACTTACCTAATCTCGTATAGAAGCAAAGGCGGCCAGAACTGCAACCCTCAACTTGAGCGCTTCTTGCCAATACATGAAAATTGGGGTAGATGGACATTAGACCATATTGAAACTAAATAATCGGTAACCTTGTATACAACTACTTTTTTTTTGCTTTTTAAATGAACTACTGAGTAACCTTGTATACAACTACCAATTTTTTTCCCTTGGGGAGGATAAGGAGGGGATTTGGTGGGGGAAATTAATAGACAAGATCTAGGGAAGTACTGAGTTATTTTCTGCATGTGGTCGCCAAACAACACTACATTTTTCCATCAAATGAAGATCATATCATCTCTTGTTGTTTCCAGTCCTGAAGCAACATAACGTATAGCCTATAGAAAAAGTGGAACGAAGGTGCCCCATCGTCAAACCAGATTGCGATAGGATGCAATTTCTACAAAGCATAACATTCCACAAAATCAGATATGAACTCATTAAACTAATTGTACAACTGGTCTCAACAATCATATGTTAACTCGCCAACAGACCATAATCTCATTCACAATAACATTCCCCCATATGTGCATCAACTTCCATTTCTTTTCCAAACACCATAAATGATAATACAAGAACATTTTGTAATCTAGTTTTACATGGTTGGATCTTTTAGTCAACTTGTTTTACCGCTGAAATTTACAGCTGGTTACTCAAAGCATGAACAGGAAATGGTTTTGTGTGTCTCTCTTTCATGCAGTATCGATCAGCAATTACAGCATGATTTCATGCAGTATCGATCAGCAAACATCTATTTCTTTCTTTGAACTTCATAAAACATATATTTTGTTCTTTTCTTTTGTGCTTATACTTCCATAGAAAAATGGAAAATTCAGGAACATACATGTAGATCGGGAAATCCAAAAGAAAAATTCCATTTGATATATTCAGTAAGATTTGTCATCAGTGTGGAGGAATGTAGAATCTTTTCTAAAAGAGAAAGAAAAGAAAAGAAAACTTCTCTTTGCAAAAGGATTCATTCATGGTATTTCAAAAAAATTGAAAATTCCATGTCCGAATTCACACAAGAAATACAGTTGACTTGACACCGGTTCTAGCAATCACAAGAATGGCAATTAAGAGCTCCTAACAAATATTAATAGGTTATTTCTCGAGTTTATTATAAGCTATTCTTCAATAAAAACATTTTGAGCTTTAGGCCAATTACCCAATTCCAAATATCATATTAACTTGAAGAATTGGGAAAATAAGAATTTTTATTTAATTTTGATAAGAACGGCAATTAAGAGCTCCTAACAAATAAGTATTAATGAGTTATTTCTCGAGTTTATTATAAGCTATTCTTGAATAAAAACATTAAGAGCTTTAGGCCAATTACCCGATTCCAAATATCACATTCACTTGAAGAATTGGAAAAATAAGGATTTTTATTTAATTGATAAGGTAAGGAAAGTGAGAATTTCATTTTGATTGTAAAAATATCCACGCCAAGAATAGAGTGTTCTCGCACAATGTTCGAGATGATCATCTAAATGCTAGAAGGCTGGTGTAGAATACCAGTCATGGCTATGGCAGACAAGATTTTTCCCATTTAAATTTTGGTAACTTGAAAGTTTTAGCTAAAGAGAAGAAAGCGACCGGCTTGACTCTTCACTTCTCATCCGAATCAACTTTGTGAAGGATGTCTTAGGAAAGCAAGTAAAATAAAACTTTCCAAAGAGAAACCTCTTCAAGATCCATCAAACGACTCCAATTTGTTAATGTGGATTCATGTGAACCAATCAAGCCATCATCTGATTCTATATCCAATTATTTCATGCTATTTATTGAGAGTTGTTAAGACTTGAGTACATTTCTTTAAACAACTGAATGAATTGTAGTATTTCATAAGTTAAGGATCGAGTAGATGAGGGAAGCTATACATTGAAAGCCTTGAGAATTGATAGAGATGGTCAATTCACATCTCATGAATCGGAAGAGTGTGATTATCAAATAGCATGGCATTTTTAAGTTTTTCAAAAATAGTTAGTTGGAGTTGTTTTTACAAAAGAAATTTAGGAGACCTTCATTTGAAGCTTTAGACACTGAGTATGCAATCTCGGTTGATGATATTCTAGAAAAGTGTCAAACTCTTCTGCATGCTCAGTTTTTTGGAAAACTTCAAACAAATACCACCTACTGTTCCGAGGCCACCTCAACATTGAACATAAGAATAAAACCTCTTCATTATGGTTCAAACAACAACAACAACAACAACACAGTATAATCTCACTAGTGGGGTCTGGGGAGGGTAGTGTGTACGCAGACCTTACCCCTACCATGAGGTAGAGAGGTTGTTTCCAATAGACCCTCGGCATCCTTCCCTCCAAGAACTCCCCACCTTGCTCTTGGGGTGACTCGAACTCACAACCTCTTGGTTGGAAGTGGAGGTTGCTTATCATCAGAGCAACCCCTCTTGTCTTCATTATGGTTCAAAGTATACCATAAATAGAAAGAAGATGCCTCAAGAGTTTTAGGCAGAAGCCGCTAAATGTGCCATGTAGTTTTTCAATCTTAGCCCTACAAAAGTGACAATGGCATATACCAAATATATATATATATATATATATATATATATATATATATATATATATATATATATATATATATATATATATATTAGAGTGTGAGGAGCCTAGTATTTCTGACATGTGGATTTTCAGAAGCCCTGCTAATGTTCATATTCCTCATAAGAAACAAACTAAACTTGAAGCAAAGAATGGGAAGCTTATCTTCATCAGATATGATTAATTAGCTTCCAATCCCACCAATGGAAATATGTTATTGATAGATATATGGCATTTGACAAAGAAGGCTCGTGCAATTGGAATGGATCTTAAAATGATAAATATGATTTATTTCCTACAAAAGATGGCGAAGAAGAAAGGAACATGTTGCTACTCCTCCTTCATCACCTCAATAATAGCAATCACCACATGATAGCTTTTCTGAAAAAGCACGGCACACGAAAGATTTAAAGATCTTCATGAGGAAAGAGAGGTAATAGAAAATCCAACTCTTTTCATCTCTTTCTTGGCTCTGAGCCTCTTTATTTTGAAGAAGCAATGCAAGACAAGAAATGAAGACTAGCTATGTTGAGAAGATCTAAGCAATTCAAAAGAATAGCACATGAGAGCTCACAAAACATCTAGAAGGTCTAAAGGAAATTCGTATCAAGTGTACAAAATTGAAGAGACATACACAAGCAAAAAGAGAAAAGGTAGAAGGCTGGCAAAAGGCCATAGCAAAAACAAAGCATCGACTATAATGAAGTTTTTGTTCCTGTGACTTATCGATGGATGATAGATGATTCATCAAATGGATGTTAAGTCTTAATTTTTTAATGGCTAACCTTGCGAAGATGTTTCTATTCGACAACCTATGAGCTGCATAATCAAAGGGCATGAATATTAAGTTTTGAAATTGATTGAGACCTTGTATGGCTTCAAACATTTCCAAGAACACAGATTTAAACTTTTACCAGATACTTATGAGCACACTCTCTTATGTTAAAAAGGATATAAATGGAGGTATTTCCTTTGTTAATATATTGATGACTTACCTTTACCGACAATAACTATAAAATGTTTGATGAATTCAAGTGGGCGATGTCACGGGAACTTGAGATAAGTGACAATGGTCTCATATCTTCTTATCTTAGCATTAAAGGGAAGCAATGTGTTGATCGCATTTTATATCACAAGAATCTTATGCAAGCAAGATGCTTAAGAATTTTAGCATGCAGAAAAGCAAGTCAGTGAACACCTCGATTCACTAGTGGAGAAAAATTATCCAAGTTAGAGGAAGGTCAGAGAGTGAAGTCAATTCACTACAGAATTATTGTCGAAAGTTTGAGATTTTGATCGGCACCAGGCCTGATATTTTTCAAGGAGTTGGACTTTACATATTGTAGTGCACTAGTTTGTTTTTCTCAAGCTATTTCATATGACCAATATGATGAATGTGGTTTTTGATTCTTTTGTTGGATTGAACTTGCTTAGGAGTTAAGAGTAAAACACATCAATTGGTTTTAAGTGATAAAACTTGGATGATAGTTGGCCACCAACTTCATCACATATGATGACAGAAAAAAGTATTGTGGATACATCAAAGGTACAATTAATTACAGCCTCTACCAATTTCTCCATCTGATAATTTCAAGCTTGTTAGCTACAGTGAAAGATTTCTACAGGCTTTGCAATTATTGCTTGTGTGGAAGATACAACATTTACTAGGTATTTAAAGAAAAAACCTTTTGCGACACTTTTCTATTTGTGAAGTTGATTATGTTGCATCTGCCTCTTTCTTCATGCAATTTAACTTCAGAACTTGTCGAAGATGTTATGCACGTCACAAGAGACACCTCCTATATTCATTGTGACTCTAATTAACATTGCTTTGGGAGAAAACCTACATCATATGAATGAGCACATCGATACAATATGCCATTTTGTTTAGAAGCATCAAGAAAAAAGAAGTTGAAATCACTTATATCAAGACTATGATCAAGTCACTGACATATTTACTAAGGCATTAAAGTATTAAATCTTTGCAAGATGCATCCGTTGATTCTGGATTCATCAACATAAAACAAGTTTATGTTCATGAATTAGTATATCTGGATTGTTGGATCCGTAGTATTATATGTAGTTCACATACAAGTAGTAATACATTTAGGGGTCATTTGGTTCAGTTCTGGGATATCGGTATTAGCCAATTATTACTACTTGTATATGAACTAAATATAATACTACGGATCCAACAATCCAGATGCATCCGTTGATTCTGGATTCATCAACATAAAACAAGTTTATGTTCATAAATTAGTATATCTGGATTGTTGGATCCGTAGTATTATATGTAGTTCATATACAAGTAGTAATACATTTAGGGGTCGTTTGGTTTAGCTCTGGGATATCCCATGGGATTATAATTCTGCGATATCCCATGAGATTATTTATCCTGCCTCCTATATGGAATAGCTAATACCATCATTTTGGTATAAAATTTATACCGGTATTAGCCAATTAATACCCACAAACTAAACATGGGATAACTATAAATCCCAAATTTTAAACCTAGGTTTAATATCCTTATCCTGTAATCAAACGACCCCTTAAAGAGTTAAGAGAGGTATGGTCAAAGTATTGGGTGTAAGCTACATCTTACAAAGAAATTAAGAATAATTTGAGCAAAAAGCCAAGCAAGAAGAAGAAATATTGCCTCTAATATTTGTGTTTTTCCTCTAAATCTTCTCCTTTTTACCACTATGGCCTCCACCAATTTTCTATACAAAATGCAATTAGGTCCTCCCTAAAGTGTCTCTGTCTAACATATCTACCTTAATATATAGATAGAAATAAACAGCTTAACTACCTCAAGTTACAGTCAAACAACTCCTATCAACATCTCTATAGTATCACAATTTTCCAATACCTAAGCTGACTGCAATTACAAAACAAATTCCCCCAAAGCAACAATCAAAATCATCTTTTAATGCTTTCCAACAACAATCTATTCGGACAACGGAATCTGTTCAGAAAGACCATAATCCGCTAAATATTTCCAGCAATTTATGTATAGCATCTCGACTTATATCTTTCAAAGCTAAGCCAATCTGTGCAATTTTGATGAGACAAAAGTTATCTTTAATAGCAGAAAGGGAATTAAGCAATTGAGAACTCACAACAAATTACATCGTACAGCCAACAAACATAACAAATAGGATTAAAAAAAAAGTGCACCCCGATGCACAAAGCATTCCACGTTTACAGTCCAGGAAGGTAAAGATTAGCAGCTTTGTGTACGCCCAAAACACGATATAACCATTAGATTCTTAAACCCTAAAACACATTTTAAGTATCATATACAACAATACTATCTTTATTAAGAAGAAGTAACTATATATTGAAAGCTTATATTTTAAACTCTAACCTGTATATGAAATTTTTTTAGCTCCATAGCTGAGAAGCATTTGAAGTTCTACTCTTTACTAGTAATTTTCTTCATTTCCCTCTGCAAAAAAACTACATAAAATATTACCTGTAGACACACGAAAATAAGCAAATCCCTAGTTCAAAGGGATCCAAGATTCATCAACTTAATTAAAACAATCAGAGTTAATATACAGAAAAAAGACTGTTTTTTTATGGTTAAATATCCAAAAGAAAGACAGTCAACTAAAACAAGCAGATTACCATTACCAAAAAAAAAAGGGAAAATGAAGAGAAAGGAAAGAAGAAACTAGACAGTTCTAGAGAAGAGGGAAAAAGTACTATTCTACTTGTTTACCAATTTTATTTATTTTTGGAAGAAAAAAAATAAGTGCAGTTTTCGGTTAAATAAGAACAGTAACAGGGTTACCTTCCAAATCCATGTCCGTCCTCTCCATCAGACATAAGTACATAAAAAGTCACAACTAATAATATTATTTAATTGGGGGTATCACTAAAAAATACAGTATCTAGGTTTTTACAAAAAAAAAAAGAAAAAAAAAAGATCCCCAAAAACGTCAAACAGAAAAACTACTAGTACTTCTTTTTTTCCTGATCTACTACTGTATTTTTTGAAAACCCATTTAAAATCTTGTAAAAATATGAACTTGCAAAGATACAAGATGATATATATGTAAAAAAAAAAAGGGCAGCGATAATCCATAACCTATCCTAATATAAAAACTATGATTCGAAATCGAAATCTACAAATCATGAAAGAATTTTACTGTTGTTGAGCTCCCTTCAATCGGAGTCAAATCAACAAACAGGTCAAGCGTATGGAGTAAATGTCATATTTGTATGGTGAGTGGAATAAAAGAAGAGGGAATTCAAGAAAGAGATACACGCGTTCACTGCCATTTCAGCAACGGTCAAACTGTATCAGCGTGATCTATAAGTTACTGATTCGAACTCTAAAATCAGTTATCGATACTTGTATCAAGTAGTACGGTTCTTTTTTTGATCCTATGCGGATACTTTGTACTTTGAGCTGCCCTTACTTGTATTTTTTCTACACAGAGTATGATAATCTCTACGTGGTTTCGTGTTCAAACTCTGAAAATAAATCTAAACTTTTCATACATGAATTTAAATTAATCAGACTAGTAAATTTGAATCACTCAACTATAAAAGGAAAAGAAAAAATCAATATGATCAGAGAATGAAAAGAAATCAAACAAGGGAAACAAAATAAAACTAAAACCATTGTGAGCTAAAAAAAAACAAAGGAAGGCAAGAGAGGGAAGAAAACAAATAGGTGACAGAAAGAGAAGTGAGCACACGCAAATAATATAAACACAAAGGTATACACTCTATACAATTGTGTGCGTGTGCTCACTCTCTTCTGTCAGTCTGTCATCTCTCTGTTCCTCCCCCATTGCTTTCCACCATTAAAAGAGAGAGCCTTTACTTTCACAAGATTCTGTATATATATAAATATAATCTGTCAGATCTGAAACCAAAAGATAATACCCCTTTATAGAAAGAAAAAAATACATGACCAGAATTCAGATCTCTATTAGATTGTGTTAATGATACCCTCAGTCTCAAGAGGAAAAGTAGCCGAAAAGAAACCCTTTTTTTTTTTTTTGACTATTTCTGTTTTATTTTTTTGGTTTCCCACCCGTATTGAAGCCCGACTATATTCTGATTCGCACCGAGTAGGGCTCCATTCGAAAGGTAGCGCTCCTGCTAAAAAAAAATTTTCATACCCAAGACTCAAAACCTTTAGTGTTGGGGTCTCATCCACTTCACCAAATCCTTTAGTGTCTGTGTGTTGTGTTTTAATTCTAACAATCATGTTGGGGTCTCATTAGCATCTCACATGCAGTCAAAAATATAGGCTATAGCATCTGTGACCGGACATATATCATATTAAACACAGCCGGTTAAAAATAATGAGAGGTGGAAATGGTAAAAATAAGACGGCTCGTCAGTTTTCGGACTAATAATCTATAAGACTCATAAAATGAAAGAGTTATATATTTACTATTTTTATCCATTATCAAACTTCAATTCAACATAACAAAAAATTTAATAAAATAATTTTATAGCTATATCATCATTTGTTTCATTTTCCCATCGACAAATAAGTGAGAGTTTGGACATAAAAATTGTGAAATTTCGAAAAAAAGAAAAAGTGAATCTCTTATTCAAGTTGAAAATCGTATTTGAAAATTAGAGTTGTGTTTGGACATAAATACAATTTGGAATTATTTTTGAATTTTTGTGAGTGCTTTGAAGTGAAATTTTTTTGAAAAATAACTTTTTGGAGTTTTTTAGATTCTGAAAAATTCTGAAATTAAACTTCAAGGGAAAATTAAAATTTTCATGGCCAAATAATAGTTCCAAAAAGAGTAAAAACAATTCAAATAAAAAAAGAATCTTTTCTTATGGCCAAACGGGCCATAAATATTGTCCAAACGGGAATTAATGGTTGTTACTATGTCACGTGGCTGCTAGTACAAATGCCTCTTTTCCCCTACTTCTTGTCTTTGGTACACAATTCGTTTGACAAAGTACAACACAAAATTCACACAATTCGTCTAATGACAAAGTACAAATCTCGCTTGAGCACATAAAGTAGCGTTTGAACATAAATTTAATTGAAACTTGAAAAAATAATTTTCGAAGTTGTGTTGAAAAATAATTTTTGAAAATTGAAGTTATGTTTGGACATATATTTTATTTGAAGACAAAAGTATAAATTTTGTGAGCGGAAAAAAAAATTTCACTCAAAAAACGACCAGTTATTGGGAACTTAAAGATTTTTGATTTCCCAAAAAAAGATCGTATTTATAAACAAACAACGTTTTCAATTTTTTTTTTTGAAAAAGTAAAGCCAAAATCTACGACCAGAGCTAAGAAAAAGTAAATGAAAATCTTGAATTAAAGGTTCGACTTTCGAGTATGAAATTCTACTCCAACTTATTTGATTGCTATGTTTGTAATCTATCATTTATACTTATTTAGTATTTCTTTTAACACACATTACACCACATGATATAAACTAAAATTACTAAATTCGAATAAATTCATATGTTAAGTGCTAATCTACCTTTGAAATAAAGATAAATGCCGCCTAACTAATGCAAAAGTTGGTTTTGACAATGCAGTAACTAACCATTTATAGACAAAAAAAAATTAAAAATAGTAATTCAAGTATTATAATCTCCTCAATATTAATCACTTTTTAAGAATTCCTTCATGGTAATCTTCGCTTAAATGATCCCTCCATTACTACCTATTCATGGTAGAGATAAAGGTGAAATTTTAGCTTCTAAATTTCAATTATTTGAATATATCATCTTCGAGTATTATTCGTATTGTTTCGTGTGTGAGTCAACGAGAATTAATTATTAGGGATAGACCAAACTGATAAAACAAACGTAGCCACAGATATATGAATCAAACTACTTCAAAGTTTTTGTGTGTGTGTGTGTGTTTTATTTTTTATTTTTTTGCATTTATAGTGTGATTTGACTTTTAGGAGGACATTGACCGTTAGATTAGGGTGCAAGATTTATGTCTCCCCTGATGAAAGGACATATTCAAAAGTTGGAAACTACGCTAACGTCTGACCATAGATTCTCAAACTTGTTTTAAAAAAATTTATTTGGGTGAAGTTTGGTTTGAAGATGAAAATTTGTTTGGACATGAGTTTTCAAAAGATATTTCACCTTTTTAAAAAAAACATGAAACATGACTTATACTCACAAGTTCTAAAAACTATCACAAATACCTAATAATACTTTAATCAATAACATTCATTATATTATCGCAAACCATAGTCCCGAACATAAATAAATTTTGTACAAAATTATCATATTCATAATGAACTACATAATATACTATTAGATGACCGAGAAAACAAAACAGCATTGTTACAAAATAATAAATGGTGAGCTCTTTTATAAAATACAAAAGTTTGGAGTAATTTTTAAAAATATATATATATATATATATATATATATATATATATATATATATATATATATATATATATATATATATATATATATATATATATATATATATATATATATATATATATATATATATATATATATATATATATATATATATATATATATATATATATATATATATATATATATATATATATATATATATATATATATATATATATACAACTTGGAGCATGCGTTTACTTTTCAAAGAATAGTGACTACTAAAAAGATTAAGTTAATCACTTTAACCCATAGAACTTTAACACAAAAGGCGTCTCAATAGTTTTATCTCGAATTCTCACGTATATGTAAGGGCTCTCAAAATCGAACCGTAATCGATAACCGAATCGTAAAAGCGATTTTTTTGGTTTATTGGTATCAAGTTATCGGGTTAATGGTTGGTGAATAGATTGAAATTTTATAATTAATGGTTTATCGGTTTGGGAACGGATTACTCAATTTTTTTATCAGATAAACTGTTAACCTTTAAAAATTATTATATTCATATTTTTACCCTATGTATATAAAGTATCTTTTCCATTACTCCCTCCAGTCCACAATAAGTGATTTTTTGGCTCTTTTTTGTGGTCTAAAATAAGTAATTTTTTCAGATTTCAAGAATGAATTAATTATTTGTTTCCTACATTGCCCTTGGAGTAAATAGTGTTGGAGTATGTGTTAGGAGTGTTTATATGAAGAGATAGTAAAGGTTAATATGGTCAATTTCATTACTAATTAATGTTAAAAAATAGATTTCTTAATCTGTGTGAAAAACATCCAAAAAATTACTTATTGTGAACCGGATGGAGTATTTGAAACCTTAATTTCTTATTTCCCTAAATATCAGCAACACTCAACAACATTCTCTATTTTTCTCAACAATCCTTGGGAAATAACGATACCAGTCGGATTTACAATGAAGCACGTTTTTAGCATCCTAAACTTCAACGTCATCATAACTTATTTTTGGGGTAGGACTAGGTAGATCTGGATAGTTTTCGTGATGCCTTCTGCTCAAATGAATCATTTAACTTGGTAACTGAAACAAAACTATATTAAGAATTTATGTTAACTGAACTTCTATTATTGATTAAGGATTTTTAGTTCGTATTTTAGCTTGCTTATTGTAAAAGAATTAAAGAAAAAGAAACTCTCATTAACAATGAGAGTTTCATTAGCCTACTAGAGTGTGATTATGATTGGATCGTCTCTCTATTGTTTATTGTCTTGCTTACTTATGTAATTTTCATTGTCTATTTGATTTAACTGATAAACCGCTCGATAACCACTCAATAATCGTGAACCCGTCGATACCAATCACCTAATATCTTATCGGGTGGCTAGCGGATTAGTATATTTATAAGCAATAACCAATAAGTCAATTCGTTAAGTATAAATATCCACTCAATCCGTCCGATAAACAGCCTACCTATATGGACCTTAACTTTATCCTCCCATTTTAATGTTGGATTTTGCTAAGGAAGTTCCACAAAAACAGTACTTTTGAGCTTAACCGCTAACTATCTATGGACTGTTACGCAAACACTTTCACTTAAAATAAAATGAATGTAATTAGTTAGTTGAATGTTCTTTGCCAATTATGTTATAAAAGGCGTTTCAAATTTAAGTTAGTAAGCTTAAAGCATCGTTGAAGGCAGTATCTTTCTTGATTTAATTTACATACATGAGAGATAGGATATTTATATTATAACAGATTATACGTCTTATTTTTTGGGCTAGTAATTTCACTTTATTATATACTATTACTTTATTATAGTTACTACATTTTAATTAGTCTAATAGTGTACAGAAAATTATATACCAATATATAGAAGTTAAATTTTCTCTCTTATTATGAGTTGTTACTTATACTTACATTTTAGTAAATCTGATAGTGCAAAAGAATCTATGAGATCAGTCTATATATAGAAGTTATTTTTTTTTTTTTTTTTGGATGACAATACTGGGAGAGTCAAAATTTTTACTAATAAGAATAAAAAAGAAAACAGGTAAACATGTGAGTAAGTAAAGGAGATTCAATTAATCTTGTATACATAATGTAATTTACAAATGAAGAGAGTTCAAATGAACTCCTCCCGCCCCTAGCTGCATTCCTTGGTAATAATAAGTGCCACCTAAGTACAACCGGAACCTCTAAGATGGCCGTTTGATTTTTGTATAGAAGTGGCAATAAATGTTCAAAATTCTATACATAAAAAAATAACTTTATATGTAAAGTGTATTTTTTCATTAAAGAGAGTTCGGATGAACCTCTCCCGTCCCCTAGGTGATAATAAGCGCCACCTAAGTACAACTGGGACCTCTAAGATGGCCGTTTTATTTTTGTATAGAAGTGGCAATAGATGTTCAAAATTTTATACATAAAAAAATTAACTTTATATATATATTATAAATTTTCATTAAAGAGAGTTTGGATGAAACCTTCCCGTCCCCCAGGTGATAATAAGAGCTACCTGAGTACAACTGGAACCTCTAAGATGGCCGTTTGATTTTTTTCTTTTTTTACATAGAAGTGGCACTAAAAATTCAAAAATATTTTCTCAAAAAAGGGAAACTCACATGCCTAATTCCTCCTACTAGACATTTGCCTCTATGCTAATGAATAAGGGGTCTCACTAAATTGTAGTCTATCAACAAGAGTGGCAGAGGTAGAGGTGCCTAGAAAAATTGTACACTTCCTTAGTCTAATTTTATAATTTTGACCGTGAATTTGGACATAATTTTTTAAATTTTTTTAATAGAAAAATTGTACACTTCCTCAGTCTAATTTCATATTTTTGACCGTGAATTCAGATTTAATTTTTTTAATTTTTTTTAATACAAAATTTAGATATTTGAAAATTACGTAAAAAGTACTATAAATCATAATAATTTACAATTCAAAATATCTAAAAGATATATAAAAATAATTACGATAAAAAATTTATTTGACTCTTGAAATTCGAACTCCGCTAGGACGTAGGGAATAGGAATAAGGAGTAGCGGAGATAAGGGCTAGGGGTCAAATTAATTCATGTTGTATAGAGTATATTAAAGAGAAAAATACTTCCTAATTTTTCATTTTGATGGCCCGAAATTAATTAAATTTTTAATTATAATGTAAATATATAAAATCACAAAATAGAAAGAGGGGGCATACTTATAAGACTTTGGTCATAGATGCATTCTCAATAATGCATAAGAAATAGATTTTGTTATTGCCATTGCGATAATTGGACAAATATAAATTTCTGGTGATTGTTAATTTTTGTCCTTAAAAATAGTAAAAATAACTATTGTTTGTGCTTTTAAGAAAACTACTTTTTTCCAAAAAAAAAAAAAAAAAAAAAATTACCAATTGAATAACAACTTCAAAAGTTTTTTTTAAGGACTATTTTTTAAAATAGTAAAAATAACTATTTTTTTTCAAATAAATATTTTTTAAAGAGAATATACACCTTTAATTCTTAAAAAATTTTCCAAGAAAAGATTATTATAAGCTTTTTTGGTAACATAACGCTTACATAAACAAAACAAAAAGGGAAAATGATATAGCATAGCCACTTTTAGGACTGCTCATTAGAATATAGCCACTAGTTGTAAAAAAAATAAATTGAAAAATAGACATATCTTAAAAATGCGACAAAGTAGTTACTTATGAAATAGTCACACGAACTTAAAAAATAAATTCAAGAGTTATTTTACACAAATAGCCAGCTAGATTCAATATTTGTTTTAGTCAGTATACATAGATTATACATATATTATACATGCATTATATATATTATACATCCGCCGGCTAGTTTTTGTTTAAGAGATTAGGTGAACGGCTATTTGGGTTAATTCTTCTAAAACTAACCTAACCACCCAGACCTCATGTTGTCTGAGATGGTAAAAATCTCTGGGATTGTTACACAAATAGCTGGCCAAATTTATTGTCTATTTTTTCTAGTCAGTATAGATAGATTATACATTGATTATATATATATATATATATATATATATATATATATATATATATATATATATATATATATATATATATATATATATATATATATATATACATAAATTATACGTATATTATACATTTGCAGGCTATTTTTAATTTAAGAGATTATGTGAGCTGCTATTTGGGTTAATCCTTCATGGTAAAAATCTCTTAGGCCCATGTCATTTGGGCTAATAAACATTGTACAGGACCGGCCCAACTAAGTTGGGCCATTACACATTCAAAACTCACACTGGTCCAGATTTAGCCTTTTTCATTTCTTCACTGTCTTGCTTTTTGGATTAGCTCCCTCTTTAGTGTCAATGGCGTTAGAAGCTTACGCATCGCAAAGCACTGATAAAATCCATTCAGATGTTCTATCACAAGCTCGAATATCTTGTTACAAGGTACAATTTTTTTTGAGGTCCAAATGATTTTTATGTATTTTTTTCTTTTAATTTTTTCATGTAAATATTGATCAATCTTGATAAAGCTAATATAGAGCTATTTAATTGGTATTATAAAGGCAAGAGATGCATTTTATTCATGCCTGGAAAAAGAATCAAGCAAGAAACCTACAGAAATTGCTACAGTTGGGCTTTTATATCCAGTTGAATGCAAGAAAACAAGAGAGGAATATGTGAAACAATGTCGACCCACTTGGGTAAGTTCTTTAAAGTTTAGAACTTTATGAAAATGGGTTCTTTTTTCTAATTGTTTCTGGGATTTACTCCCTCTGTGCCAATTTATATGACACTCTTTACTTTTTAGCCTGTCCAAAGGGCAACGTAGTGCACAAAGCATCCCACGTTCACGCAGGGTCGGGGAAGGGTCGCACCGTTTACCTACAACGAGGAGCCTCCCCTACCAGGCAGGCGGCCACGGGTCATAACACACTCTTCACATAACAAATCCACTTTGAAGTTGACTTATTCGCTCGGCCAATCGTCAGAATATGTACGAGATACCATAAGGGAAATACCTTTCTAAAAAAAAAGTCTGGTGCACTGAGCTCCCGCTGTGTGCGGGGTCAGGTAAACGACTGGACCGCCGTAGGTCTTATGTACCCAACTTACCTTGCATTTCTGCAAGAGGTTGTATCCGGCTTGAACCTGTGGCCTTTTGGTCACATGACATCAACTTTAATTGTTGGGCCAAGCTCCCCTTCACACCTTTCTATATTTACAATTAATTTAACTTTAAACTTCCAATTTTACTTCTAATGAGATGATTTATGGTCACAGAATTGATTATGACTTGTTTTAGACCATAAGTTTCAAATGTATTTCTTTTATTATTAAACTTTGTGGCCAGGCAAACACCTCTCACAGAAATTGGGATGGATGGAGTAGTTTTGTTTTCTTGGTGTATTGGTGTTTATTTGTGTCTTTTTTGGTATGCATAGGTAAAGCATTTTGATAGGCAATACTGTGCTAAGAAGAGAGTTCAGAGACTTTTGGATGATAATGATTCAAGAAGAGGTCTGTTATTACTTCCTAAATTTTATACTCATGTCATACCGACTTGTTCCTGTTTTGGTGGCTGCATTTGCAATCTTGCGAGGTTTGATATTGGCTGTTCAATTGTTACATATTTGGATCAAATCAGAAATAGTCTCTCTACCTTCACAAGGTAGGGTTAAGGTCTGTATACACTACCCTCCCCAGACCGCACTTTGTAGGGTTACACTGGGGTCGTTGTTGTGTTGTTGTTAGGTTCAAATTGGTAAAGTTTGCGTTTTTACTGCGAATGAGCAACTCCCACTCACTTTTAACATGTACAGAAGTTAGTATAAATGAGCTCAAGGGTTTGCGGTTATGGGGTTGATCATACCAAAACAAGAAAAATAATAAAGAAAATAAATTATGTTTTTGCAGTTATGCAGTGTAGCTACTTTTGCATGGCTGCTATTCTCACAGTTGTTTCTAGCTTGCTCGTTAATTTTTTTTGTGAATGATTGATAGCAAGTCTTGATTAGTGAGAGTTAGTTGCTTACTAGTTTCTATGTCTCTCAATTCTTTTGAGGAGGGTGTAAAGAATTTTTTTAAGTTGTTTGAGCAATTTGGCCTCATTGGCATGGGTTGAACTATTCTTTGCAGGGGTTTAAAGCTTTTGGCTACTAAGGAAGAGGCTAGTACATAACTTAGGATCGCGGTAAACTTGGTTGATTCTTGCTTTGAATGTTGAGAACTTCTATATAAGAACAGAAGTATAAACATTCTCAATTTCTAGGGATCAACGATTCGAGTGGCCTGCTTCTTTTGGTATTGGTTGCTAGCTCAACTCGATTGTAGAAGATCCTGGGACTGTATTTTACCTGCAGAGTGAAATAAATGTAACTTGGAGTCTTTGTTTGTATCTTCGGAACATGAGTTTCACTTTGATAGTTATACAGTTTCTTGAAATGAATAATATAATGATTTCTTTTCGATTTAGCAGACAGAAAGGTATTTATTTGGGTTAGTATCTGTATTCTTTTGCTTCTGTATGCACGCATTTTATATCGTCAAATCTGCGGGGCCTTTAATACAACTAGTATCACAGCTCAGACTACCTGTCGTTTCTCTCATTTCAGTCATCTTACTATCTGGTTGTTGTTTATGCTGCTTTTACATGGCTTCTCGTTGTTGTGTTTCTTGTTTCTCTTCATTAATGTGGTGCTTATACTTTCCTGAGCCGATGGTCTATTGGAAACAACCTCTCTATCTCAACAAGGTAGGGGTAAGACTGCGTACACATTACACAAATTTTCTAAGGGTCGTTTGAGGGTCATTTAGCTACAAAAGAAACACAAATTATCGTATCTCAAACAAGTTTTTTGACATAGATGGAAACCACATGTAGTAGTGGACAAAGTCTAAAAGACAAAATATATGATGTTGAAGTAACTATCTGCAAGAAATATAAGAGAATTTCTGGATGTCTACCGAGTGCTTTAATTTTACGCGATGAAATGTTATTTCTTTCACCTCTATGATTCCTTCTCCTGGTCCTTGTACTTCTGTTCTTCTCTATAGTTCTTGTTTGGTTTTTCTTGCTTCGTTACATTAGCCATTGTTTTAAGACTTAAAAAGTTAACTATTGTTTAGTAGAAATTTAAGAAATTAATACTTCTATGTTCCAGAAGGGGAGCCCTGGTGTAACAGGTAAAGTTGTTGCCATATAACCAGGATGCCACGAGTTTGAGCCGTGGAAACAGCCTCTTGCAGAAATGCAGGGTAAGGCTGCGTACAATATACCCTCGTGGTCCGGTCCTTCCACAGACCCCGCGCATCCTATGTTCCATCTCCAACACAGAGACTTAGAAGTTAAATCACAGAATTCTGACTTGTGCAGTTTTTGTTTTCCTCTATTCTTACCGCAAAAGGCAAGTGAAACAACTTTTATAATGTAACTTTTCCCTCCATGAAATGTTAGCAGAAGTGGATGAATACCTTTTCTTTTCTGCTAAACCGTCTTTAAGTTGCCTGCTAATTGCTGCTGGGAACAAATGCTAGCATTTGATTAACTTAGAATAGTAACAGCATTTTGCAGAAATATAAGGTAAGACTGCCCTACAATAGACCCTTCTCCGAACCCCATGTATAGCGGGCTTTAGTGCACCAACCTGCCCTTCCCTCTGTTCCCCATGTTGCAAAGCCAAGGTGATCTGTCTTTTCTAGTGTTAAGGAATTCGCGATTCTAATGTGCTGAAGTTTTCTATGTTATGTCATTTCATTATATAATATAACAATAACAATAACAATCCAGTATAATCCTACTAGTGGGGTCTGGGAGGATAGTGTGTACGCAGATCTTACCCCTACCCTGGGGTAGAGAGATTGTTTTTGATAGACCCTCGGCTCCCTCCCTCCAAGAACTCCCCACCTTGCTCTTGGGGTGACTCGAACTCATAACATCTTGGTTGGAAGTGGAGGGTGCTTACCACTGGAGCAACCCACTCTTGTCATTTCATTATACTTGGAGGCATTTTTTCAAAAGGTATCTGAAATGGTTATTCACACTACTCATTTCAGACCACACCAAGCTTTAAAATTTTAAACAGTTTGTGTTTGACTTTTTAATTTGAAAGCACTTTTGAGCAGTAATTAATATTTGGTTAAGCTTTTAAAAAGTAATTTTAAGTGTATTTTTCTCAAGATGCTTTTGGAAAAAATATTTTTTGGGGAGAAGCTAATTTTTTCAGCTTATCAAAAATTGAAAATATTCCTTGGTCAAGATTTTAAAAGGGAAAAAATACTTTCGGTAAAAAAAAAATCGCTTTTAGCCTAAAAGGTTGGCCAACAGGCTATTATACAAATACTTGATGATGCTATCGTCAAGAGTGGGTTGCTCTAGTGGTGAGCATCATCCATTTCTAACTAAGAGGTTGTGAGTTCGAGTCACCCCAAGAGTAAGGTGGGGAGTTCTCGGAGGGAGGGAGCCGAGAGTCTATCGGAAACAACCTCTCTACCCAGGGTAGGGGTAAGGTCTGCGTACAAACTATCCTCCCCATACTCCACTAGTGAGATTATTGTTGTTGTACTTGATAATGCTATCATGCAAAAATTACACCTTTGAAAGAAACATCATATAAAGAACCTTGCTGTTTGGTAGCTTCTAGAAAACAATTTCTTTTAATATATAATTGTCTTTGCTATATTATACTATCATCTATGCCAAAATGACGTGCCATCCTTACCTATTTGACCTAAAGAAACACTAGACAAAAAATACATTAAAGTATTGAGGTGTTGACAAAGTTCAATAATTTTCACTCTTTCAATTCATCAAAGATTTAAATTTGAGAAAAGTATAATAATACTCTTTAATCCTTTTTTTAAAAATTCTATTTAAGTTCCTTGGTTTCTTTTTCTTCCAAAAAGAAAAATGTCAACAAGCTAAAATATAGTACCACATTGTTTTATTGACAATGATACAAGCTAAAATGAACGATAAAGCAAGACCCTATGCTGTCAACCCTTTTCCATGGGATGACAAATTTAATTTCGACCGAACTCAAAAGTTTTTATTCAAATTTTGTGTTTATCATAAGATATAAATTAAATTTATTTAAATTAGTAATTTAGAATTCAATAATTTAAAAGAATAATAATCCTATGCTCCGCCACTGTCCCAAACATACCAGCCGCTCCCTTTCCAGATCCTGGATTTCTGTAAATTTATTACTACTAATATTCTTCTAATGATTCTCACTTAATCATTCATAATTACATTCTCTCATAATAACATCATTACAACCTATGATTAGATATTAATAATTCCTCATTATCACCAAGTAGGCTTCCCAAAAAAAGAAAAAGTAGGCTTCATAAATAATTTATCAGACAAAAAAGTTCATAATTAAGAAGGAATATCAAAGGAGACTGAGAGTCATTAGTTCCTATTGCAACTTTTGTTGTTAGCTTGAGCTTACTTAAGCCAAGTCTACTTAAATACGGCGTAGTTCTTCTTTCTTTTTGAGAAATTTGTTTCTTATTTTTAGTCTCTGTGATCTCGCTTTCTGTTGGTAGTAAATTTTTATGACTAACTGTTGTTTTCTTTCATTGTTGATCATCTTACTGTCTTGTTGTTTTTATTCTGCTTTTATATAGTTTTTTGGTACTGTCCTTTCTTATCTATATTTTCATTAATGTGGTGCTTATACTTTCCTGAGCCGAGAATCTATCGAAAACAATCTCTCCTCCCCAGAGGTAGGGGTAAGGTTTGCGTAAACACTACCCTCCCCAGACCCCACAGTATGGGATATTACTGGGTATATTATTGTTGTTGATTTTTAGTCTTTGTGATATCTATTAACCACTTTAACTTTCAATTAATTGAATGTGCAATGTCAATCTATTTGTGAAAATTCACAAAATAAATCAATTATTAAATAATTTAATTGCTTTAACGGCATGTTAAAATTTGCATTATTATTCCATATTTGAGTACTGCATCTAAATATAACATATTTTATATATACAAGATGCCAAAAACGCACATTGTAATAAATTCAAGATCAAATGCTATCAATAAATTATCACAAGAACTAAAATCAGAAGTCCAATAATATTTAGAGCAAAACATTTCAATTACCCCCCCTTTTTTTTGTCCCATGTGAAAAAGGCCCTTATTTTGGCGGCCGTTGAAATTTCAGCTCTAAAATAGCAAAATTATCGCCACTCTTTACCCCCCACATTTTCCGGTATTTTTCCATGAAAATTGGATAATTGAAACAGTCAACGTCTTAAAATTACGAAGTATATTTCAACAAACTCAAGCCCTGCCATTACCCATTGTGGCTGACTGGACAGTGGAAGCCGACAAGCTAGGAGAGGATGGCCCCCCACCACCGCCGTTGATGGCGGTCGATCCTCCGCTTCCGCCTCCGCCGCCGTGTAGTAGTGGGTTGTTGGGTTTCATAGAGTGACACGTGGCGGTGGAAATAGCTGTGGCTAAAGAAATTGGCATAAGACATAAGCCTTTTCCTTGTAAGTATTGCATGGCTGATCCCATATCCTCCTCCATTAGCTTTGCCACCTGGTGTTCCGTCATTGTCATGCTGTCATTGTTAGCTAACGACGTCGTTCCGTTACTGCCCCTCCCTCTATTTGCTTGTGCACAATCACCTCCTCCTCCCTACAAAACCCAATTATTACTTATTAAATTAAACAAAACTGGACTATTATAGAGCGATGTTATTAATGTTATGCTCAACCAATGGCGGAAAGTGAGAGTAACATATAAAGGAGTAAACACACAAAAAAAATCAAAGAAAATTCACCATATATATAATATATAAAAGAAAAAATTAACATATTTATACAGTATAATTTTTCAGTAAAAAATTATAAATTGACTTTCCTTTTTTATAAGACTGTCTAAATTTCGAGTTCGAACTCTGAAAATAGAGAAATTTCTAGTAGGAATTCCCTATTTAATGGAACTCACGTTATATAAATCTGAACTAATCGGACTAGTAGAAACGTCGTCAATGAATAGGAGAACCGAATGATTATATAAAAATATATCATTACGCCTAAATGAAAATTTTAAATTTAAATATAAAATATTATTCTGTTTTAAATAGATTAAAAAGAACTGCAGGTAAAAATGGGTACTGTGAGGAAAAAAGAGAGCACGCGTGATGCTTTTTGAGATTGTCACATTCTGCTGACAGAGAATTTGAGAGGGACAGATTAGAGGTATTTTGTCTGCTCAAGAATTGTTCCCATACTTTCCTACTGATCACAGTACTATGCTATTTTCATTTCTTGTTGATTTTTCTATAAATGGAAAGCCTAATAGGTACTATATTCTCTAGCATAGGTTTACTTTTTTTTTTATTATATTATATTGTACAGTAAAAGAATAACCATTCAAAAGTAGAGCATGTAACTATTTAATACTCTCTCTTGATCAATTCAAGTGAACCCGTTTAACTGGAAAAGAAGTTTAAGAAAGAAAGAAGACTTTTGAACTTGTGGTGTAAAATGATGCATATATATTTTGTGTGACTATAAATCATTGCATAAATATAAATTATTTTTAAATAAAAAAAAAGATTATTGTTTTTGATACGGATTAAAAAGAAAATAGGAGGGAGTGTATACGAGAAAGTTATCCGCACAATTTAACCATAATCTTATATGTGATGATGCTATAATGTGTTACGAATTTATGAATATTAATTTTTTGCAGCGAAAAATATGTGCATTAAGATTAGTTCAAAAAAGCTCAAAAGTAACATGCAAAATGACTGAAAATTCAACTAAGGTATGATGTAGTACGTACCTCAGAGGACCTATCAGCAACTAGGGGAGCAACAGCTGCAGCACCGCCCAATCTACTCATACTCAGAACCTAAATTCACAGAAAAATAAAATGGAAAAAGCACAAATAACATAAAAGTTATATAGTCTTATAGATGGCCAAAAGGAATTCTATTAGTAGAAACTCTTATTTGTGCTTAAGTGTGTGGTACAGTGATCAATAAAGAAAAATTACGAGATTTTATATTTAAATTTCAGAAAAGATAAAAAATATTAGGTGATTCATTCAATCTGGTATTTGACCTTTCTTTCATTTAGTTTGAACCACTAGAAATTTAAAAAAGAATTAGGCTATGATATGACTCTGTAATTGATTCAGTTGTTGGACCCTGGACCCATGTGGCCTTGCCTAAGTTTTGGTGACAGAATTATCCGAAAATACTTATGCTGATAGAGGTAGTAAATGCTCAATGAACAATCAAGGTACGTGTAAACTAGTCCGAACATCACAGTATATAAGACTATATTCACATGTACAAACCAAGTTGAAAACAATCACTGGAACATTTTCCATCCCAATTTGTCAACTATTTTTAAGTCCAAGAGCAATAAATGTGAAAGTAGAAGAAAGGGAGAGAGTACTTTGACTTGAAGCTGGAGGAATCTGACATAGTCGATGATCTCATCTAACATTGAAGCCTTGTCTGTCTGTCATTCCATAAACACCATCACGTTAGTTCTCCATTTATCTCGTTCATTAGCAATAATTAAAATAATTTAGATATTAGAGCAATAATTAAAATAATTTAGATATTAGAGCAATTATGATATTAATTGTCATAAACCACAATTATTAGTGTGTAATATATATATATAAGACTCATAATCTAAAAATTAATCTGGTAGATCAATAATATTTGCATGCTGACGCAGGAGAACATCACACACTTGAGTTTCAATAATATATACTTACATTTATATAGTTTGATTAATTACTAAATATGTCTCATCTCCAGCTTGATTATAAACTTAAAGTAGGCACGGAAAGTCACTCACAGTTACCATATCTTCATACTCTCAAGTACCCTTATTATGTTTTTGAAACATATGCAGTAGCGAAGCCAGAAAATTCAAAGGTGTTCAAAGTCTATTTTTTAATCAATAATAAATACTAATAATTTACTTTATACATAATATAATTTTTCGACGAATGATGTTCAGTTAACATAGCTTCGCCCCTTGCACGTGGGAAGACAAATTTGGAATGACACACATGACCACTAAGGCAAACACTAGTGACTAGACTTGGCAATTGGAGCAGCTAAACAACGATAACATATCCATATCATATTCACCGACCAGTGTGATTCTACAAGTATAATCTAAATGTACTCCTACGATCTTCTGTGAGGCAGAGAAACTGTTTCTGATAGATAATCGGTTAAAAAAAAAGCAACAAATATGAGTAAAGATAGTATGATGAATAAGTAAAATTAAATTTAATGAATAACTTGTATACATAATCATTGTATGATATCATATTTTTCTTAATTAAAAAGATGAATTTTTTATTTGAAACATTTTTCCGTTAAACTTTTTATTTTATTTTTATTGACATATTTTTATAATTATATAAACATCATAGCATGTTTAATAGCATAAATTCTAAAGATGCTAGCTATATTTGAATTAAGTAGGCCTCTATTAACAAAAAATTGACTTATTAGCAAGTTTTTACAGTGAGAAAATACCTTATTGGCATTGGGTACCAGCTCCTGTAACGACTTCATTCTCTCAGCAATTCTCTCTCTCCGTAACTGCTCACCACAAAACAAAACAAAACAAAACAAATCAGAAACCACGAAATTAGGCATCAGAAGCTAACTAACTGATCACAACACAACAAAATTCAAAAAACCACAACAAATAAAATCACTTTTTTTTAATTTCCCACTAAGGGTTCGGTATCCGTATTGGAGCCCGACTATATTCGGGTTGCCCCATTCGGGAAAAGCGCTCCCTACCAAGAATTTTTCATATTCAGAGCTCGAACTCGAGTTAAGGGAAGAGCAAATCCTTTGGTGGTAACAAATAAAATCACTAAAACAATGAAAAAAGAAAAAAAACACCCCGCAACTGATTGATAAATATTAGTAAGTGAAAAGACGAGTATTAAACGAACTCTTTCAGCAATACTGTGAGGGTCAGTTGCTTGTCCTCTCCGAGCCCTAACTTTCTGTTGCTTTGGCTGCCCTCCACCACCTGAACCACCACTCGCCGCCGGCGTTTGATTCATTGTCGACGACGCCGGTGCTCCGAAACTCTGTGCTTGCATGGATCCTCCCTATATTTTCACATTAGAGTTTAAGTTTCGTGCATTGACTGATAATTACGTTCAAATCTTTTCATAAACATTAAATGATAATCTAGTAAAATGATAACTAACTTACTATTACAATTCAAAATTTATTGACCGTATAAAAAATAATTTATACTGTATATATAACTTAAATCATTTTAATCGGCAATAACTTTTTGCTATTAATAAGAATGTTCTCTATAAATTAGCGTAAACATAATGAATTCTTATGTTTTGAATATGTTTTGAAGACGTAGAGAAAAATCATATAATCAAAGGACTCAAGTTATAAATTAATATATAAATATCTAAATAGGACTCAAGTTATATGATTTTCTACGTTATCGATGTAACTTAACATATTATAACATGTTATTTAACAATTTATTTTAAATTATCAATCAGCAATATTAACTAATTTTATTTATAATTACATTTTAAATATATTTTTACACCGGCGGTATGTAAAATTCAAACTCATCTAATTATGCATACCTGAGCATGGTGAAAATGCTGAGGTTGATTAGAGGTTTGACCAAGAGATCCAGCGAATCCATTGTAAAGAGCTTGAACTGAAATCTCATTTCCCTACAATTAATTCACCATAATTCAGATAATTAGAATCCTAAACATGATTAAACAAAATTAATCTACTAAATTTTTAGTAAATGAAATTAGACTAACCGGATTTCCAACGTCATCGTTTTGGTCACCATTACCGGCGAGTAATCCTCTAGAAAGCAAAAGCTGCTGTTGAAGCATCAACGCTTTAGCAGCTGCACCGCCGCCGCCGCCGGTGATCTGGTTCTGCCGGAGCTTGGAAGCTAAGAAAATTGACTGGTCGTCAAAATGACCGTCACCGCCGCCGGAGAGGTCCGGCCAGGGAGAGGAAGAAGGAACGGAAGAGAGAATCTGTTGGAGAAAGTCATCGTGAGATGACGTCGGGTCAAAATGAGAGTGACTCATATTTTGACCCGACGAAGCTCCATTTTCTTCTTGTAGTGACATTTGTGAGTTCATAGCTTGCATTTGTTTTTTCTGTTAATGAATGAGAGAAGACGTGAATGAATTAATCATAAGTTTGGTGTTGGAATGTTGTTTATATAGTTTTTTTATTTTTATATGTAGAAAACTCCTAGCCTAACCACCCACCCACCCCTCTCCCTGCACCCCTCAAAATCCCAAATCCCTGCCGTTAAAAAAACAGATTGTCATATTTTTAGGAAGAATAAAGTAAGTTTACAGCAAGGACTCGTTTGGTATAAAGGATAAGGGATAATTAGTCCCAAGATTAAATTTGAGATGAGTTTATCTCATGTTTGGTTGGGATAAAATTGTGGTATAATTAATCCCGGGATTAGTTATCCCGGGATTGTAATATTTTTTTTATTTCTATGGGAGAGTGAAATAACTAATCCCGGAATAATTAATCATGTGATAACTTATTTTTCAACCAAACGCCAAATCAATCTTTGTAGGAATGCGGCCCTTCTCCGAACATGTAAACCTAATATGCTTTGCGCACTAAAGTGTTCTTCTAACTTGCAGATTTATCAATTTTCAGCATGACGTTTAAACTATTTTGGGTGCTGCTTTATGTTGATACAGGTTTGGCTTAAAAGACTGGGAAAGCCAATATTATGATTGTAGCCTCGAGGAGAGGAGAGCTAATATTTAAAATATATGGTTGGAAATTTTAATTTTTTTATATTATTAAGTTCTAAATTAATAATTATGTATATTCAACAAAAATATTTAAGTCAAATTTAAATTTTGAACCAAAATTAATGAATTCGATCGAATTCGTAAAAGAAGAGCTAGCCTCGCCCTGGCCTTGAGGGTTAATGGGGATGTGCTTCATATCTATGGTGATCCAATTTATGTTGTTGGGAAAGTCGTGATAGTTGAAGCATTGGCGATTCAGCATTTTATTAACTAATTAAAACAATAAAAAGATTATGTTATCTCCCCAATTAATTAATAAAAAGATTATGTTATCTCTCTCCCCCCCACCCCGCAAAATAAAAACAACCTATTGTGCATTCAATACCTTGGGATCACCCAAATATATTTTCCTTCTTTGTTTAGTTCCTATTTCCTATATTTATTTAATCAAAAGTTTGCCTTCCCAATGACTTCTTCATTTTTGGAAAAATAATTTGCTCCCATATTTTTCAATGGAGCTGTGAATGAGTGCATTTGTTTTTAAAAAAGATTGACGGGTAAGATCTTGCTTTAATTTTTTTTTTTTTTTGAGTTAAAGGTAGTAGGTATGAAAAAAATACGACAATAAAAAGCCATGAAAAAAGAGAATAATAACAACAACAAGTTGCTCGATTTGGAATTATCATAATGGAATTTGGAATATCAACTTAATTGGGATAAAAAATCTGTTTGTGTATATGAAGGCCGACAAAAGAACAACAAGCTTGATATAATATTTGGGAAGTTTTTCAATGTCTTCAATTCAAACAAGTAATCAAGAGTTAACACAATATAAATTAAAGACCATATATTGTTCTTAATTAGTTCATAAGGTTATGTTCATTGTATCAACAATGAGATCTTAAACAAGAAGAATAATATCAAAAGGCTAACGTAGCAAGATCTAGTTCACTTGGTTTCATGAGATTAGAGAAATCCTATCTCTATACTATACAACAACAATAATTATATGTATGAAATAATTAATCCTAATAATTTGAAGTCGTTTATATGAATTCTCACGGATTATACCGCTCCTTTTAAACTCGTTTTGATGGGATGGAACCCTTATCCTAGCTATTTTTCATCATCCCCATGTGCCAATGTGATCAGGAGCGGAGTCAGTCCTTCGGCTACGGGTTCGGCCGAACCCAGTACCTTTGATCCAAATTTTATAGTTGTCTTAATAAATTCATTAAATATGCACAAATTAGTAAGTTAGAACAGAGTAACTTAAAAGAACTAGTATCCTGAATTTATAAGCTCCAAATTCTAGCTCCGTGTCTGAATGTGACATCATGTGCTTAGTTGAGCACGTTCTGACGATATATGTATCGTGAGAATTCATCATAAAATGATTAGTTTTACGATGACTATCAACCTATTGCAATTCTCCTTCTTTACTTGGGCCTCATAGGGACAAACAAGGGTTAATTCTCAATCTCTTTGAAGTTTTGTGATAGTGAAAACTCTTTGTAGTATCAATACATCAAGAAAACATTAAAACAACGTCTTAATAGACTTTACAAATATAGCAATATATATTGTTAGCAATTGGATATATTGGTATAAGAGTTTCCATCTATACTCGATTGTGAAAGTGCTTATCTTAAATTAAAAGTGCTTATCTTAAATTTTAAAGAAAAAACAAGCTCATTTTGGGAGTTAATGTGATTGGTTTAGCTTCTTTGATTTTCTTTTGCAGATAAGAAACCGTAAAAAATAGCTTCTCCTAATTAGAAACACAAACACAAGTCGTTTTATTTTTTTTTTAAGAATAAAATCATCCTTATGAAAAGCTTATATTTACCAAACTATCTTAACTGTACGGAGAAAATCTAGCCTAGTTTCAAAGTTTAAAACTTAAGTTAAAAGGGTAGGATGGATAGCGACCTATGTGTAAACGACCCCGGAATAAAATTTTGATAACACCAATAGCTCCGCATGGTGATTTTGGACTTAGGAGCATATCCGAAAAATTATTTGGCGGCCCGTAGTTAAATTAGACTTGAAATGACTAAAATAGGAATTTAAGTTTGGAAGTTTGACCGGGGAGTTGATTTTTTGATATCGGGTTCGGAATCCAGTTTCAAAAATTTTTACAGTTCCGTTAGGTCATTTATGACTTGCGTGCAAAATTTGAGGTCAATCGGACTTGATTTGATAGGTTCCGGTGTCGTTTGTAGAAATTAAAAGTTTCAAAGTTCATTAAGATTGAATCTATGTGTGATTCGTGTTTTAGTGTTGTTGGATGTGATTTGAACACTCGACTAAGTTCGTATGATGTATTAGGACTTGTTGGTATATTTGGTTGAGGTCCCGAGGGGCTCGGGTGTGTTCCGGATGGTTAACGGATCAAATTTAGACTTAGAACAATTTAACTTGTTGCTGCCTACTGATACAATCGCACCTACGGAATTTGGCTCGCAGGTGCGAGCTCGCAGAAGCGAGCGTGGGAGTGCAGAAGCAAAAAAGGGAGAGTGGGCAGTGGCCGCAGATGCGAAGGAAATTACCGCATTTGCGAACTCGCAGATGCGGACGAGGGATCACAGAAGCGAAGCTAGCCGTAGAAGCGAGGGAGGCCTTCGCATCTGCGAAAGCGCAGATGCGGTCACGTGCATCGCAGGTGCGAAAGCCCTGACAGATTATAAAACAGAGGGGTTTCAACATTTTTGTCATTTTGGACATTTTCAACACAGTTTTGGGCAATTTTTCAGAGAGAATTCACGGAGGAACTTGAGATAAGTCACATGTGATTATTGTTAGTCAATTATATTGGATTATCATTGAATATTTCGAATAGATTACATGATTTTAAGGTGAAATTAGAAGATTTCGGCCTAGGGATTTCAAAATGAGAATTTGAGATTTGGAGGTCAAGTTGATGTCGGATTTTAGTAAAAATAGTATGGATGGACTCGTGGTTGAATGGGCGTTCATATTTCGTAACTTTCACCGGATTCCGAGACGTGAGCCCCACAGGTGATTTTTGAGTTAATTTCGGATTTTTATTGAAAAATATAGTATTTTCTTATGGAATTGATTCTATAATTTTTGTTGACTGTATAGAATTAATTATGACTAGATTTGAGTCGATCGGAGTCGGAAAGTCGAGGAAAAGGCATACTACTTAGTTAAATTGGAGCAAGTCGAGGTAAGTGACTTGTCTAACCTTGTGTGGGGAAAATTCTCCTAGGATTGATATTGATGTGATAATTGCAATATATCGAAAGTCGTGTACACGAGGTGACGAGTGTGTACACGAGCTAAATGTGGAAGATTATGTCTTTAAATTGTGTAGAGCACAGTTGCATATAAATTAAATTGTTTTATTCTGTTATATTCATCATCATTAATATATTTTCGTATTTTAAATTTGCCTGACTTGTTCCTGCTAAGTGTTTTACCTGTTTAGTTGAAACTCTATTTTCTTTTGTTCTGTGCATTACTTGAAGGATGAATTTCTTAATTTAAATATTATTAAAAATGAAGTATTTTACATTTTAAAATTTTGATATTTAAAACAAGGTAGTAAATTTGTGAATTATTATATTTGCTGAATATTGTGTGAGATTTTCGTACTAATTGTGATGGAGCCGTGAACTCTTTATTGTGGAAAAATATTATCATGAATTATTTTGGCATGAGTCGTGAGCTCTTTATTATGGAAAAATATTGTTGTTAATTTATTTTGGCAAATTGATATATTTGGGCACTTGAGGTACAAATTGTGATATATTATGATATTGATACGCATGCTGTGGTATAAGGTTTGGGTGTTGAAACGCATGCGGTGAGATAAGGGTGGCTTGATACGCGTGGCTAGTAGGGGAAACTACTAGAAGTCATGCGGTGTGATAAGGATGGCTAAATTACGGGATGCTATTTCGGGAAAAATATTTTCTTTAAAATAAATTGTGAAGGCTCCTGCGGTGATATAAGAAAATGAGATATTGTGAATTTATTTATGATTTGGGACTATGAGGCGGTACCTCGGGAGTGCCCTTGTTGATATTGATTTATGGCCGCAGTTGCCTTTGATTATTGTGGTGATTTTCTTAAAGCTGAAAAGAATTACATTTTATTTTCACGAGGTATTAATTGCCATTATTTGGTGTAATTAAATGGTGACATACTACTTGATTCATTTTTATTGTCATTTTATCTTATTATATTGTTAAACATTTTATCATGCCATTATTTATTTTTCAATAGAGCCTGACCTGACCTCGCCACTACTCTACCGAGGTTAGGCTTGGCACTTACTGGGTACCGTTGTGGTGTACTCATACTATGCTTCTGCACATCTTTTTGTGCAGATCCAGGTACATCTTACTAGCCCAGACATCAACGAGTTACCTGTGTACGGAGACTTCGAGGTATATCTGCCAGCGTCCGCAGACTCCGGAGTCCCCTTCTATCATTATCATGTTGCTTCTTTATTTTTCTTTAGAACTTGATATATAGATACATTGAGGATAAATTCTTAGAAGCTTATGACTTATTTCTACCGGGTTTTGGGAGTTGTAATTATTTGAATTGTAGTTTATTTATTTCAGATATCTATCATTATTCTGCATTAATAGGCTTACCTAGTCTTAGAGAATAGGTGCCATCACGACCTCCTACAGAGGAAATTTGGGGTCGTGACAAGTTGGTATCAGAGTTGTAGGTTCATAGAAAATTTAGTAGAGTCTTGCGGATCGGTACAGAGACGTCTGTATTTATCTTCGGGAGGCTATGGAACTGTTAGGAAAATATTCACTTCTTTGATTCCTCATCGTGCGCATTTGTTGATTTCAAAGTTCTAAACCATTGTCTTTCTATTCTCTCACCGATGGTGAGGACACGCACAACTGGATTTGATGATCAGACACCCTTGCCCCCTGTTGGAGCCGCAAGAGGCCAGGGTCGTGGCAGAGGCCGAGCCAGAGGCCGAGAAAGACCACGCGGTGCAGCCAGAGCACCTGCACGAGCTGTTGCACCAGAGCCAACAGTAGCTCCAGTTGGAGAACAGGCACTTGAGACGCCTGTTACTACTTCTGCACTTCAGGAGACTCTTGCCCAGTTTTTGAGCATGTTTGGCACTCTAGCTCTGGCAGGGTTAATTCCACTTTTTCCTACCACATATCAGGCCGGGGGAGGAGCACAGACTCCAGAGCCACGGGCCCAAGTTGACCATGCCCCAGAGGTGAGTCATTTACACATAGGTCGACATCCAGCCTACCTTTTCAACTTAAGTTTTAAACTTTGGAATTAATTATTCCAATTCATTCTAAAAACTCTCCGGACCTAAACCAATTATTCTGGCAAATCATATATCATTTATGAAGCATAGAATGAGCAGTAAATAGGGGAATTGGGTTACAACTTTTAAAACGACTGGCCAGGTCATTACATCCTCCCTCTCTTAAACAAACGTTCGGCCTCGAACATGTTTAGAATTATACCTGGAGTCTCAAATAGGTGTGGATATTTGTTCTACATCTCCCGCTCAGTCACCCAAATAGATGCCTCTACCGGCTGATCTCTCCATTGCACCCGAACTAAAGGATAACTCTTAGACCTCAACTGTCGGACCTGCCGGGCTAGAATAGCCACCGGCTCCTCCTCGTAAGTCAAATCTTTGTCCAATTGGACTGAGCTGAAATCTAACACATGGGACGGATCACCATGATATTTTCGGAGCATAGACACATGGAACACCGGATGAACCGCTGATAAACTAGGTGGTAATGCAAGCCTGTAGGCTACTTCACCCACCCTTTCAAGAATTTCAAAGGGTCCGATATACCTAGGGCTCAACTTGCCCTTCTTTCCGAACCTCATTACACCTTTCATAGGTGAAACCCGGAGCAATATTCTTTCTCCAACCATGAATGCAATATCACAAACTTTACGGTCGGCATAACTCTTTTGCCTAGACTGAGCTGTGCGAAGTCGATCCTGAATAATCTTGACCTTATCCAAGGCATCCTGTACCAAATCGGTACCCAACAACCGAGCCTCTCCCGGTTCAAACCAACCAACTGGCGATCGGCATTGCCTTCCGTATAATGCCTCATATAGAGCCATCTGAATGCTCGACTGGTAGCTATTATTATAAGCATATTTTGCAAGTGGCAAGAACTGATCCCAAGAACCTCCAAAGTCTATAACACAAGCGCGAAACATATCTTCCAATATCTGAATAGTGTGTTCTGACTGTCCCTCTGTCTGTGGATGAAATGATGTACTCAACTCAACCCGCGTGCCTAACTCACGCTGTACAACCCTCCAGAAGTGTGAAGTGAACTGCGTAACTCGATTAGAAATGATAGACACTGCCACACCGAGAAGGCGGACAATCTCATGAATGTAAATTTCAGCTAACCGCTCTGAAGAATAGGTAACTGCCACTGGAATGAAATGTGCTGACTTGTTCAACCAGTCCACAATGACCCAAACTGCGTCGAATTTTCTCTGAGTCTGTGGAAGCCCAACAACAAAATCCATAGTGATATGCTCCCACTTCCACTCAGGAATTTCTAACTTCTGAAGCAAACCACCAGGTCTCTAATGCTCGTACATAACTTGCTGATAATTCAGACTCCGAGCTACATATAGAACTATATCCTTCTTCATTCTCCTCCACCAATAATGTTGCCGCAAATCTTGATACATTTTGGCGGCACCTGGATGAATAGAATACCTGGAACTGTGGGCTTCTTCCAGAATTAATTCACGAAACCCATCCACATTAGACACACAAATACGACCCTGCATTCGCAGAACTCCATCTTCCCCCATAACAACATGTTTGGCATCACCGTGTCGTACCGTGTCCTTAAGTCCAAGTAAATGAGGATCATCATACTGTTGCCTTCTGATGCGCTCATATAAAGAAGATCGAGCGACTGTGCAAGCTAGAACCTGACTGGGTTCTGAAATATCTAACCTCACGAACTGATTAGCCAAAGTCTGAACATCTACAGCTAATGGCCTCTCACCAACCGTAATATACGCTAGACTGCCCCTACTCACAGCCTTTCTACTCAAAGCATCGGCCACCACATTGGCCTTTCCGGGGTGATACAAAATGGTGATATCATAGTCTTTCAACAACTCCAACCATCTTCTCTACCTTAAATTAAGGTCTTTTTGTTTGAACAGATACTGAAGGCTACGATGATCAGTAAATACCTCACACGAGACACCGTAGAGGTAATGCCTCAAAATATTCAGCGCATGAACAATGGCTGCCAATTCTAAGTCATAAACAGGATAATTCTTCTTGTGAAATTTTAATTGTCGTGATGCGTATGCAATCTCCCTGCCATCTTGCATTAATACTGCAAGATGGCAAGGTGATTTCATATGCGTCGCGACAATTAAAAGTTCACGAGAAGAATTATTCGGTTCATGACTTAGAACTGGCAGCCATTTTTCATGCGCTGAAGATTTGGAGGCATTACCTCTACGGTGTCTCGTGTGAGATATTTACTAATCATCGTAGCCTTCAGTATCTGTTCAAATAGAAAGATCTTAATTTGAGGCAGAGAAGATGGTTGGAATTGTTGAAAGACTATGATATCACCATTTTGTATCACCCCGGAAAAGCCAATGTGGTGGCCGATGCTTTGAGTATAAAGGCTGTGAGTATGGGCAGTCTTGCATATATTCCAGTTGCTGAAAGGCCATTAGGTGAAAATGTTTAGACTTTGGCTAATCAGTTCGTGAGGATAGATGTTTCAGAACCCAGTCGGGTTCTAGCTTGCACAATCGCTCGGTCTTCTTTATTTGAGCTCATCAGAGGGAGGCAGTATAATGATACTCATTTACTTGTCCTTAAGGACACGGTACGGCACGTTGATGCCAAACAGGTTGTTGTGGGGGAAGATGGAGTTCTGCGAATGCAGGGTTGTATTTGTGTGCCTAATGTGGATGAGTTTCGTGAATTAATTCTGGAAGAGGCCCACAGTTCCAGGTATTCTATTCATCCAGGTGCCGCCAAAATGTATCAAGATTTGTGGAAACATTATTAGTGAATGAGAATGAAGAAAGATATAGTTGCATATGTAGCTCGGTGTCTGAATTGTCAGCAAGTTAAGTACGAGCATCAGAGACCTGGTGGTTTGCTTCAGAAGTTAGAAAATCCTGAGTGGAAGTGGGAGCGTATCACTATGGATTTTGTTGTTGGGCTTCCACGGACTCAGAGAAAATTCGACGCAGTTTGGGTCATTGTGGACTGGTTGAACAAGTCAGCGCATTTCATTCCAGTGGCAGTTACCTATTCTTCAGAGCGGTTAGCTGAAATTTACATTCGTGAGATTGTCCGCCTTCTCGGTGTGGCAGTGTCTATCATTTCTAATCGAGGTACGCAGTTCACTTCACACTTCTGGAGGGTTGTACAACGTGAGTTAGGCACGCGGGTTGAGTTGAGTACATCATTTCATCCACAGACAGAGGGATAGTCAGAACACACTATTCAGATATTGGAAGATATGCTTCGCGCTTGTGTTATAGACTTTGGAGGTTCTTGGGATCAGTTCTTGCCACTTGCGGAGTTTGCTTATAATAATAGCTACCACTCGAGTATTCAGATGGCTCCATATAAAGCGTTATACGGAAGGCGATGCCGTTCACCAGTTGTCTAGTTTGAACCGGGAGAGGCTCGGTTGTTGGGTACCGATTTGGTACAGGATGCCTTGGATAAGCTCAAGGTTATACAAGATCAACTTTGCACAGCTTAGTCTAGGCAAAAGAGTTATGCCGACCGTAAAGTAGTGATCTTGCATTCATGGTTGCATAAAGAATATTGCTCCGGGTTTCACCTATGAAAGGTGTAATGAGGTTCAGAAAGAAGGGCAAGTTGAGCCCTAGGTATATTGGACCCTTCGAAATTCTTGAAAGGGTGGGTGAAGTAGCCTACAGGCTTGCCTTACCACCTAGTTTATGAGCGATTCATCCAGTGTTCCATGTGTTTATGCTCTAAAAATATCATGGTGATCCGTCCCATGTGTTAAATTTCAGCTCAGTCCAATTGGACAAAGATTGGACTTAAGAGGAGGAGCCGGTAGCTATTCTAGCCCGACAGGTCCGACAGTTGAGGTCTAAGAGTTATCCTTCAGTTCGGGTGCACTGGAAAGGTTAGCCGGTAGAGGCATCTACTTGGGAGTCCAAGTCGGATATGCTGAGTAAATATCCACACTTATTCACCAGCTTATGTACTTTTTCTAACTTCGTTCGAGGACGAACGTTTGTTTTAGAGGTGGAGAATGTGATGACCCAAAATGTCATTTTTAAATTTAATAATTAATTCTGTGTTCTAAGACCTCAAAAAATACTATTTATCACCCCTCGACTTGCGTGTGCAGTCCGTATAATCTTCCGGAAAGTTTTTGTGTGAAAAATATATTAAAATGTGAAATAGAGCTTTAAAACTCAACTGGGTTGACTTTGGTTAATATTTTGAGCAAACGGACTCGGATCATTGTTTTTACAGTTCCGGTAGGTCCGTATCGTGATTTAGGACTAGGGCGTATACCCAGAATCGAATTCCGAGGTCCCTAGCCCGAGATATGGAATTTTGATGAAAAATTTAAAGTTTGAAAGCTTAATGATTTTTAAGAATTAACTGATATTAGATTTATTGACACCGGGTCCATATTTTGTTTCAAGAGCCCAGTATAGGTCCACTATAATATTTATGACTTGTCTGTCAAATTTGGTGAGAAACGGAGTTGATTTGACGTGATTCGGACGTCCGGTTGTAAAAATATAAGTTTAAAGCTTTCTTCAAAATTTCCTTTGGTTTGGTGTCCGATTCGTAGTTCTAGGTGTTATTTTGGCGATTTGATCGCGCGAGCAAGTTTGTATGATATTTTAGGACTTGGGTGAATGTTTGGTTTGGAGCCCCGAGGGCTCGGATGAGTTTCAGATTGGCTACGGGATGATTTCAAACTTGAGGCTTCTGGTGTATTCTTCTTCGTGTTCGCGAAGGTACTCTCGCGAACACGAAGAGCAAATTGGGCTGGCACGTTTTGTGCTTCACGTTCGCGACAGAGGAAACGCGTTCGCGAAGGGTCGAGGTTCAAACCTTCACGTTCGCGATCGAAGCCTCGCATTCGCGGAGGGAAAGAGGCTGGCTAGGAAAATTTGCCTTCGCGTTCGCGAAGGCCTAGCCAGGCAAGCATCGCGTTCGCGAAGGCCTAGCCAGGCAAGCATCGCGTTCGCGAGGTAGCCCTCGCATTCACGAAGAGTAAAAATGGACAGTACAAATTTTTGATTCGCGAACGCAAGGCACTGACCGCGTTCGCGAATGGTAAAAATCCAAGAAACGGAACTTAAGTTCTCGAAAATGGGATTCATCCCATTTTCAACCATTTTCCATTTTTGAGCTCGGGTAAGGCGATTCTTGGGTGATTGTCACGGGAAAATATTGGGGTAAGTGTTCCTTATCCTATAATGATTATATTTCATGATTCCATACTCATTTACATCATGAATCCGTGAATTTATGAAAGAAAAATTAGATTTTTATAAAATCTTCCAAAAACAAAAATTTAAGATTTGAAGGTCCATTTGACATTGGAATTGGATAATTTTTATATGGTTGAACTCGTAGCATAACGGGTTTTCGGATTTCGTGAGTTTTTCTAGGATTTGAGACGTGGGTCCCATTGTCGAATATTAAAATGAATTTCGGATTTCTATCCGGAAAATTAGTAAATTCATATGGAATTAATTCCTATGATTCGTATTGAGTATATCGAATTATTTATGAATAGATTTGACGCTTTTGGAGGCAAATTCAAAAGGAAAAGTTGTGGTCGCATAATTTATTAGAATTTGCAAAGCGAGGTAAGTCTCGCGGTTTACTTTAACTTGAGGAAATAGAACCCTTAAACTATTTGTTATGTGAAATGCATGTGAACGACGAATATGCGAGATGACGAGTGTCTATACGTCATCAAATTGATTGTTTGCATAATTATTTGAAAAATCATAAATCGTTTTAAATCATGAATTAATTATTTTAATAATTATTTCTCTCCTATTCTTTGTCAAATATTAATTCTTGAATTCCTGCAACAATTGTTACATGCTATTTGATTTATGTGTCTTAATTGTTATTTGGCATTTAGCATACTAAATATTAACTGCCTATTTTCTCCACGATTTTCACACTTAATCGATAATTGTCATTGTTTACTCATAGATAAATTATAATTATTGTGTGCCTTGATGCTTAATAGTTTCTCATTGGACGTGGTATTTATTGGAGTAATATTTATTACAATTATGAGTTGTTTAAGGTTATATTGGAGGAACGGGTTGCGCGCCGCAACGGAAATGAAAAGGTATATATATATATATATATATATATATATATATATATATATATATATATATTTGTGTGCCTTGATGCTTAATAGTTTCTCATTGGACGTGGTATTTATTGGAGTAATATTTATTACAATTATGAGTTGTTTAAAGTTATATTGGAGGAACGGGTTGCGCGCCGCAACGGAAATGAAAAGGAATATATATATATTGGGGGATCAGATTGCGCGCCGCAACACACTTATTTAAAAGTCTATATTGGAGGATCGGATTGCACGTCGCAACAGACTTATTAAAAAGTCCATATTGGGGGATCGGATTGCATGCCGCAATAGACTTATTTAAAAGTCTATAATGGGGGATCATATTTCACGCCGCAACAGACTTATTTAAAAGTTTATATTGGGGGATCGGATTACTCACCGCAACAAACTTATTAAAAAGTCCATATTGGGGGATTAGATTGCACGCCGCAACAGACTTATTTAAAAGTCTCTCTACATATACTTTATTAAAATAAATATATTGAAGGATTGAAAATGAATATATTGTGGGAGCGGTTTGCACGCTGCAACGAAAATTGATTGAAGTAATAATTGGTTATGACTGCTGAGTTGGCTTCAACTATTAGAAATAAGTTACCTTATTTAATTCTATTATTATGGTTATTACTATTATTGCGTACAAGTTAATTTAAGTGGTCTGCCTTAGCCTCGTCACTACTTCGTCGAGGTTATACTCGACACTTATCAGTACATGGGGTCGATTGTACTGATACTACACTCTGTACTTCTTGTGCAGATTTCGGAGTTGGTCCCAGCGGCGTACCATAGACTTGCTCAGATTTCAGCTACCAGAGGAGACTTGAGGTATAACTGCACGGCGTCCGTAGTTCTGAAGTCCCCGTCTACTTTATTTTATCTTTGTATTTGTTTTCAGACAACTTTATTTTATTCAGACCTTTATTTGTATTATTCTAGAAGTTCTTGCACTTGTGACACCAATTATGGGATGGTATTTAGATACCGTTATTTTATGGATTATTCACTACATTTCAGACTTTACTTCCGCTTTTAATTCTTTGTTATTAATAAATTTTAAAATTATTTTAAAAATGAATAATATTATTCTAATGTTGGCTTGCCTAGAAAGTGAAATGTTAGGCCCCATCACGGTCCGAAGGTGGGAATTTCGGGTCGTGACAGTTACAATAAAATGGAAAGACTCTACCTTGAATCCTTGCGATCACACTTTAGCTTCGTCCGAGTCTGATATCTCCAACACCTGGCTCTGCACAAAAATATGCAAAAGTGTAGTATAAGTACACCACAGTCGGTACCCAGTAAGTATCAAGACTAACCTCAGAGGAGTAGAGGCGAGGTACAGTCAAGACACTCACTAGTCTAATAACCTGTGCAATATGATATACAAAATAATAGGAAATAAATAACAATAAGGGCAACACAAATCAACCAGTAATATCGCTCAACAAATTAATAAATACAAGTACACCCAATTAAATCAAGTTTTTCAAATAAATATCTTTCACATATAATTCTTCCAAATAACTCTCTTGCAAATATATTTTCCTCAAATAAATATCTTTCAAATATAATTCTTTCCATAAATCTCTTGCAAACATAATTTCCTCAAATAAATATATTTCAAATATAATTCTTTCCATAAGTCTCTTTCAAACATAATTTCCTCAATTAGGTATCTTTTAAATAAAAAGTCATTATGTGACACCTCATTTCATAATCATAAAAATACGGGTTTCAGCCCTTTTCATATTTTTCGTAAACACAGGTCTCAACCCACTTTCATATTTTCACGGTACTTCGTGCCCATAAAAAAATCATCATATTTCCCCGGCACCTCGTGCCTATTCTTCATATCACATATGCACGGACAGTTCACGTGTCAATAATAAAACCATCATATTTTCCCTGGCACTTCGTGCCCACGTTTCATATCTCAACTGCACGGACAATTCACGTACCAATATCATCATTATTTACTCACGGCATCTCGTGCCCACATTTCTTTATCACAACCGCCTGGAAATAGCCACAGGCTCCCAATTTCAACACAAATAAGACTATTATCAATTTACCAACAACAAGACAAATTGCACAAGGTATTAAAATAAACACAAGAAAAATCACAACATCACATAAAAAATCACCAATGCAACTACTCCACATCATCACATATCATCCCTGACAATAGCCACCCTTATCTCTCCTATAGACACCCTTATCACTCTTATAATAGCCTCACTTATCCCTCCGCCCTGACAATATCAATAGCCACCTTTATCGCTCCTATAGCCACCCTTATCGCTCCTATAGCCACCCTTATTGTTCCGCCCAGACAATATCCCAACACACATAATAACAGTGAAATGCCTCCCTTATACCCACATAATATCAACAGTGAAATGCCACCCTTATATCCTCAAAATAACAACTCACACAACACAACAATTTACACGAAAAATTATCACGGCAACATAACAATATCAATTCATATCATAATTTGTCCAATGGCCACAACAAATTCCAAAGATACAACAAATCAATAAATTTCACAATAAATAGCCGAAGGCTCCACACAATGTGTATAAGACCTCAAAAACAATTAACATAGAAATTACTCAGCATATGACAACACCTTCATTAATCCAAATTCTCAATAATTATATAAACACCTCTTCTTAAACTCATTTAATTAATTATCTGCAAAGAAAAAATCCATAATGAAATTAAATTCCAAGAAATATCAAACCAACAAACTCACGGAATTACATAGATATTCAAATATCAATCACATCAAATTATCATATAAAAACAAATTCAACAAATAAAGATTTAGGAATGGCAAATAGATGATTTAATAAATGCCAACAATTATCCAATTTACTACACAATAATGCCTAAGACTTTAACCCAATAAAATTTGCACATACAAGCCCGAGTACATACTCGTCACCTCGCGTACACGACTTTTCACATTTCACAAATGACATATAAAACTCGATGCCTAAGGGGTAATTCCCCCACTCGAGGTTAGGCAAGACACTGTTGATAAGTACGATCTTAAGAAGGTTTAATTAGTTGCCTAATTATCACATTCGTGGTAGGGTCACGAGGTGGATGTAGATCTGAAGATAGTTGGTGGTATTAGAGACTATGTGGTTCGTATGAGATTTCTATTTAGCGAAGGGTATATACTAGCAGCCAAAACACTGGAGGAAGCGATTTAACTCTCACGAGGATGACATGCGCCAAATAAATAGCTTGATGTGTCTTATGACCGGTGTCATATGAGCAATGAAGGTTAGTATTGTGGAGTATCGAAATGTGTCATATGGCTTCATGCCAAGTGAGGGGGGTCAACTATCAACGATCAGATTGCGGGATCATGTGTTATATCAGTTTTGGCCTGAGATGTATTTATGTGGTATTGAAAGGTTCTCCAAAACTTGTATATGATTAAGAGCTGATATTTGTATGAGATAATGCTGGGACTTACGGTATTCCCGTGTCCTTAATAATTCTACATTTCAGTATCAATGGGGTCATGGAAACAATTTCAGAATACTCAGAGTGCTCCAGTAAGTTCTTTTAATGCACCACTGACACAGGGTTCCTATAATGGTTATTCCAGTTATCTGGCATAGACTCAGTATGAGCAGCCGAACCTGCATATGGTTTGTTATCAATGTGGTGATACTAGGCACATCATGAGATATTGTCCCAGACTTGGGAGAGGCAGATTTTATCAGAATACTCAGGCTACAAGCTCTATTCCAGTTACTACCCCACATGCACAGTTAGTTAGGGGTAGAGGACATGCGGGTAGAGAGAAAATTATTTACGAAATTTATTGAGAAGAAGAAAGAGAGAAAATTGAAAATTTCGGTTGGCACGATGTGCAAAATACTTGTGATTCGGAGTTGAGGACGAGATCCACGCATTTTAATATGAGTTGATATGTTTAAACCGGGCTACGAGCCATGGTGAAAGTTATATAAGGACGAGATCCTTGTGATGAAAATTTATGTGTTTAAATTCTCCTTTGGAAAATTAAATTTGTGCTATAGTACTTATAGGGAGTCATGACTGTTAGGCTTATTTGAAAAAAATTCTTGTATGAATTTCTCTGTGCATAATTTGTCATATTCGTGTTGTAATTATTGAGTTTTAGCCTACGAGGTGAGTGTCGAGGTGGCATTAAATATGACCCGGTAATTTGGGTAAATAACTATGAGGTCTTCATGCCTCGTATGTTGCCGTCAGTGTTGTGAAAATTAGATATGAGATTTTGGTTAAGATGAGATTTAATTGAGGATACTGAAATTAATTATAAACAACTATTATGACTAGAGATGTGGTTATGTACATACGTATGATGTGTGCATAGGCACGAATTGCTACAACCGGTTGAGACTAATACTGTGTGTTGATGTAAGGAATTTAAAATTTATTTGGAGTGTAAGGAACTGGCTTAAAGGCTTATAAGTGTGAATAAAACAAATAATCTCCACTGAGATGATGTTGTCGAACCCCTGTTAAATTTACGATGGCGTAGAATCACCCGTGAGTATGTGTGAAATAATGCACCCAGTAATCTAATGTCATAGGAATAATTATTGACACGTTCGAGGACGAACGTATGTTTAAGATGAGGAGAATGTAACGACCCGACTTGTCATTTTAAGAATTAACGCCCAGCCCAGTGACTTAAGATCTCAAGCAGCTTCGCAATATGTATTATGACCTGCGGGTGTGGTCGAGTTTGATTTTCGGAAGATTCGGAATTTAATTAAAAGAACAATTCTCATTTTTTAAGCTTAAATAAAAATAGTTGACCGGAGTTTGACTTTTGAGAAAACGACTCCAGAATGGAATTTTGATAATTCCAATAGGTCTGTTTGATGATTTCGGACTTGGGCGTATGTTCTGGTCGAGTATCACGTGGCCCGGGAGTATTTTGGCGCCTATTACTGAATGTTGGTATTTTTAAAGTTTAAGAATTTTCTAAGTTTGGGTTGAAGTGGATTTTGATGTTATCGATGTTCGTTTGGGATTTCGAGTCTAGGAATAGCTCCACATGGTGATTCTGGTCTTAGGGGAGCGCCCAGATGTGGATTTGGAAGTCTGTGAGTCATTTCGGGGTTATTTGGCAAACGTTGAAAATTTGAAGGTTTTTGGGAAATTTGACAAGGAGTGGACTTTTTGATATTGGGGTCGGATTCCGATTTCGGAAGTGGGAGTAGGTCCATAATGTCAATTTTGACTTGTATGCAAAATGCGAGGTCAATCGGATTTGATTTGATAGGTTTCGGTGTTGAATGTAGAAGTTTGAAGTTCTAAAGTTCATAAAGATTGAATTGCAGTGCGATTCATGGTTTTGATGTTGTTTGATGTGATTTGAGGCCTCAAGCAGGTTCGTGTTATGTATTGGGACTGGTTGGTATGATTGGACGGGGTCCCGTAGGCCTCGGGTTTGATTCAGGGTGGTTCCGGACCAAGTTTGGGTGTTTTGATGCTGCTGGTTGCTTGTTTTGTGTTGTTCTTCGCTTTCGCAAGGAGCCTCTCACATTTGCGAAGAAGGATTTTGCTGTTAGGACTTTGTTCTTCGCGTTCGCGAAGAAGGAAATTTTGATGTCCGCCGTCTGACTTTGGAGGCTCATATCTTGTAATTTATAAGAAATTTGGAGATGATCCAAAAAAAAAAAGTTGTAGCCCTTTGTGTTTAGTTTTCAGAAAGGTAAACCATTTGTCATTTGGAGTTTTGTACCAAAGGTTATGGTGGATATACTATAGGCTGTCTGTGAAGAGTTAGGAAATCTTTGTTGCACATGGCTGACTTTGGAAGCTTATATCTCGCAATCTATAAGGAATTGGGAGATGGGCAAAATGAAAGTTATATACCTTGGAGTCTAGTTTTCATAAAGTCAAACCATTAATCATTTGGAGTTTTGTACAAAACGTTATGACCATTATACTAGAGGCTGTCTCAGAAGAGTTTGAAAAGGTCTGTTGAAGAATTTGTTCATCGCGAACGTGAGGGAAGTGTCACGAACGCGAAGAACAAACCCCTGGGCAGTAGAATAAAGTCCAAATTCATCTCATTCTTCTATTTTTGGACCAAGGAAGCTCGGGTGAGGCGATCTTTCAACAGTTTTTCATGAAAAATATTGGGGTAAGAATTTCTAACTTGATTTTGGTTAAATTACATGAATCTATTGTTGTTTTTATCACTAAATTAGTGAATTGGGTTGAAAATGGTAGAAATTTTCTAGACTTTAATTTAAGATTTGAAGGGCGATCCATTATCGGAATTTGATAATTTTGGTATGGTTGAACTCGTATCGGAATGGGTGTTCGGATTTCGTAAAGATTTTGTCGGGTTCCGAGGTACGGGCCCCATACTGTCTTTTTAGAATAAAATTTTAAGTTGGTATTTCATTATCCGAAATTGTTTCCGATGAATTTTAATGAAGTTATACAATTAATTTGGATAGATTTGAGCTGTCCGGAGGTCAATTCAAGCAAGAAGGCAATTTTTGAATATCGACATAACTTCAAAAAGGTAAGTATCTTGCCTAACCTTGAGTGGGGGAATTACCCCTTAGGCATTGAGTCTTATGTGGAAAACTGTGTAATTGAAAATCATGTACGCAAAGTGACGAGTACGTACTTGGTTTATATGTGCAAATTATATCGGCTAAAATTCTTAGATGCCCTTATGTACTAAATTGGAAATTATTGGCACTTATTAAATCCTCTATTTGCCATGCCTAAATCCTTGTTTGTTGAATTTGTTTTTATATGATGATTTGGTGTGATTGCCACCTTGATTTTTTTATGTGAATCTCGTATTTTTATTGAGTTGATATTTTCTGGAAATAATTTCATTATGGATTATTCATTGCAAATAATTTATTATATAATTTTAAAATGAGGTATTAATCTATTTGCCAAAATTTTGGATTAAAAAAGGTGTTGTTCCTTGATGAATTACTTTTCAGTTCATGTTGTTGAAATTGATATTGAGTTATAAAGGCCGTAAATCATACTGAGGCAAAGTGTTAAATTGTGAAATATTATTTAGTTGAGTTGTTCACTCCCAAATATTTTGTTAAGATTTTGTCTGCACATTATGGTCGAGCCATGGGCTCCTTATTATGAAAAATAATGTATTGTTGATTTTTATGACAAGTTGTAATATTTGAGCACTTGATGTGCAATTTGTGATATGCTGTAATATTTGAGCACTTGATGTGCAACTTGTGATATGCTGTAATATTTGAGCACTTGAGGTGCAACTTGTGATATGTTTTGATATTTGAGCACATGATGTGCAATTTATAATATGTTGTGATATTTGAGCACTTGAGGTGCAAGTTGTGTTATGATGTGATAATCGGGCACTTGAGGTGCGAATTGTGATATTGATATGCATGCGGTGGTATAAAGTCTGTGTGTTGAAACGCATGCGGTGAGATAAGGGGGGCTTGATACGTGTGGCTAGTAGGGGAACTACTAGAAGACATGCAGTGTGATAAGGGTAGCTAAAACACGGGATGCTATTTCGGGAAAAATAATTTTTAAAAACAAAATGTAAAGGCTCCCGCGATGATATAAGGAATGATTGTGAATTTATTTATAATTTGGAACTACGAGGCGGTACCTCGGGAGTGCCCTTTGTTGATATTTCTCTGTGGCTGCACTTGCCTTTGGTTATTTATTTTTTCATAATTTATAAATTCTTATATTTTCCGTGATATATTATTTGACTTAATATTAAGTGTTTTGTATTTCTTATTGTATTGTGTTGACCTTGACTTCTTCATACGAGACTTTGAGGATTTGTATTTCTGGGTTGTACTTATTTTTGATGATTGAGTTGTTTTAATTAAAAGAAAATTTCTAGTATGTTTTAATTTAATAAATTTTATATGCAAATCAGTAGCTTATCTGATGCTTTATTTTAATTGAAATGTCATTTTTTTTCACTCAAACGATTTCTAAAATAAACTTATTTCTTTATTGATTTCTTACTTGATTTAAAGATTTTAACCTTACTTTATTGAAAATAAATTGATCTTGCCGATCTTATATACATTGATATTTTAGTACGTGAGTTGTCCGTGTGGTTATAAAAGAAATATGGGCATGAGGTGCCGGGGAAAATATGATAATTTTATTATTGACACGTGAGTTGTCCGTGTGGTTGTGATAGAAATATGGGCACTAGGTGCCATGGAAAATATGAAAGTGGGCTGAGACCCGTAATTTTTATGATTGTGAAATGAGGTATCACATGGTGACTTTTACTTGAAAATATATTTATTTGAAAGAAGTATATTCGAAAGATATTTATTCAAAAGAAGTATATTCGAAAGATATTTATCTTAAAGAATAATATGTGAAGGATATATATTTGAAGGACTTGATTAATTGATTGTACTTGTGTTCCTTATTCATCTGAGCAATAATTATGATGTTCTTGTTGCCTTGTTGTTAAATCACTGGTTGATTTTGTTGTTATCATTGTTAGTTGTTTTCCAGTACTATTGTATACTGCTATATTGCATAGGTTATTTGACTAGTGAGTGTCTTGACTGTATCTCGTCACTACTCCACCGAGGTTAGTCTTGATACTTACTGGGTACCGACTGTGGTGTACTCATACTATACTTCTGCATATTTTTGTGCAGAGCCAGGTATTGGAGCTATCGGACTCGGACATGTTAGAGTGTGATTGCAAGGATTCAAGGTAGAGTTGCTTGGTCGTCGCAGTCCCTTGAAGTCTTTCCATTTTATTGTACTGTTTATTATAAATCAAACAGTATTGAGTATTCGGTCCTTGAGATCATTTCATGTATTCAGTTAGAGTTCGTGACTCGGTATTACCAGTCTTGGGAGGTTGTTTGTAACTATTTTCGCTGTTAGTTTCTATTTTTAAAACAAAATTAGCTTGGATTGTAATTATAATCGGCTTACTTAGTTTTAGAGACTAAGTGTTATCACGACACCCGTGGTGGTATTTTGGGTCGTGACATTTGTTGATTTTAAAGTTCTAAACCATTATCTTTCTATTCTCTCACAGATGGTGAGGACACCCAAAAATGGATCCAATGATAAGACACCCGCGCCCCCTGTTTGGAGCCGCAAGAGGATGGGGTTGGGGCAGAGGCCGAGGAAGACCACGCGCATGCATCCAGAGCACCTGCATGAGTGTAATGACCCGACTTGTCGTTTTAAGAATTTACGCCCCGTTCAATGACTTAAGTTCTCGAACAGCTTCGCAATATGTATTATGACCTGCGGGTGTGGTCGAGTTTGATTTACTAACGATTCAGAATTTAATCAAACGAACAATCCTGATCAGAATTTAAATGGAAAGAGTTGACGGAGAGTTGACTTTTGAAAAAAAAAAAAACAACTCCGGAATGGAATTTTGATGATGTCAATAGCTCTGTATGGTGATTTTGGACTTAGGAGCGTATCGGAAAAATTATTTGGAGGTCTGTAGTGGAATTAAGCTTGAAATGCCAAAAGTTGAATTTTTGGGAAGTTTGACCGGGGGTTGACTTTTTGATATCGAGGTCGGAATCCGATTTTGAAAATTTGAATAGGTACGTTATATCATTTATGACTTGTGTGCAAAATTTGAAGTCATTCCGAATTGATTTGATGTGTTTCGGCAAAAGATAAAGAATTTGAAAGTTCAAAGTTCATAGATTTTGATTTGAGGTGCGATTCGTCGTTTTGATGTTGTCTGATGTGATTTAAGAATTTTACTAAGTTCGTATGATGTTTTAGGACTTGATGGTATGTTTGGTTGGGGTCCCGGGGGGCCTCGGATGAATTTGGATTTGGAGGAGGAGTTGAAGCAGCTGGGCATCTGGTATGATTGCACCTGCGCGAAAAAGGGCCGCAGGTGCGAGCTCGCGGATGCGAGAAATGAGTCGCGGAAGCGGAAAATTCATGGACTGGCCAGGCACTGCGGGTGCGAAAAATTTACCGCGGATGCGAAGGCCGCGGGTGCAAAAAATTGGCCGCAGATGCGAAGGCCGCGAGTGCGAAAACTTCGCCGCGGATGCGAAAGTCGCGGGTGCGAAATTTTACCGCAGGTGCGAAGAAATCACCGCGGATGCGAAAACCCCTGGGCAATACAAAAACAGAGAGGTTTCGAGCTTTTGCCATTTTTGGGCATTTCAAGCTCGGATTGGGCGATTTTTGAGCAAGGTTTTCACGGGAAAACTTGAGGTAAGTCCCTTGTGATCTTTTCTACTCCATAATATTGAATTATCATCGAATAATCCGATTAGATTACATATTTTTGAGGTATAGATCGGGGGTTTGAACTTAGGGATTTGAAAACGAAAAATTAAGATTTGGAGGTCAAGTTGTTATTGGAATTCGATAAAATTGGTATAGTTGAACTCATATTGGAATGAGTGTTCGGATTTCATGAAAATTTTGTCGTGTTCCGAGGGGCGGGGCCCGCGTTGACTTTTGTTGAGTTTTTGGAATAAAATTTTAAGTCGACGCATTATTATCCGGAATTGTTTCCGATGAATTTTAATGAAGTTATACAATTAATTTGGATAGATTTGAGCTGTCCGGAGGTCAATTCAAGCAAGAAGGCTATTTTGGAATATCGGCCTAACTTCAAAAAGGTAAGTGTCTTGCTTAACCTCGAGTGGGGAAATTACCCCCTTAGGCATTGAGTCTTATGTGCCATTTGTGAAATGTGAAAAGCCGTGTACACGAGGTGACGAGTACGTACTCGGGATTATACGTGAAAAAATTCTTTGAATTAAAGTTTTAGACATTTTGGTGTAGTAAATTGAAAAATTGTGAAAAATTATTAAATCATCTGTTTGCCATGCCTAAATCCTTATTGTTGAATTTATTTTTATATGATAATTTGATGTGATTGTTACTTGAAATATTTATAAAATTTCGTGAGTATTGTTGGTTTAATATTTCTTGGAAATTAATTCCAATATGAATTTTCTTATGCAAATAATTAATTTAAGAGCTTAAGAAGAGGTGTTTATATAATTATTGAAAATTAGAATTTAATGAAGACTTTGCTTTATGTTGAGTAATTTCTATCTCCATTGATTGTTTTTGGGTGTTATATACATTGTGTGGAGCCTTGGGCTATTTGTTGTGAAATTAATTAATTTTGTCATATCTTTGGAATTTGGTTGTGGCCATTGGGCAAATTGTGATATGAATTGATTTTATTATGTTGTTGTGATAATTTCCCGTGTAAATTGTTGTGTTGTGTGAGTTGTTATTTTGGGGAGATAAGGGTGGCATTTCACCGTTGATATTATGTGGTTATAAAGGTGGCATTTCACTATTGTGTTTGTTGGAATATTATCGGGACGGAGCAATAAAGGTGGCTATAGGAGCGATAAGGGTGGCTATAGGTATTGTCTGGGCGGAGCGATAAGGGAGGCTATAGGATCGATAAGGGTGGCAATAGGAGCGATAATGGTGGCTATTGTCAGGGACGATATGTGATGATGTGGGGTTGTGGTGTTGACAATTTTCATGTGATGTTGTGATTTTCTTGTGTTTATTTTTATACCTTGTGCAACTTGTCTTGTTGTTAGTAAATTGATAATAATCTGATTTATATTGAAATTGGGAGCCTGTGGCTATTGCTAGGCGATTTATAAAATGAAATATGGGCACGAGGTGCCGTGAATTTTGATATGAAATGGGGATATTGGCACGTGAATTGTCCGTGCAGTTCTGATATAAAATGTCGGCACGAGGTGCTGTGATAAAATGATAATGATAATGATATTTGGCACGTGAATTGTCTGTGCAGTTGTGATATGAAATGAGGACACGAGGTGCCGGGCAGATATGATGATTTAATTATGGGCACGAGGTGCCGTTGAAATATGAAAATGGGCTGAGACCCGTATTTACGAAAAATATGAAAATGGGCTGAGACCCGTATTTTGATGATTTTGAAATGAGGTATCACATGGTGACTTTTTAATTGAAAGAATTATATTCAAAATATTTATTTGGAAGAATTTTTACTTAGAAAGTATTATATAAAAGAATTGTATTTTGAAAGATATTTATTTGAGGAAATTGTATTTGAAAAGATTTATTGAAAGAATTATATTTGAAAAATAATTATTTGAGAAAATTATATTTGAAAGAGAGTTATCTGGAAGAACTACGTGAAAGACATTTATTTGAAGGGCTTGATTTAATTGGATGTAATTGTGTTTATTAATTGTTGAGTGATATTAATGGTATTTTTGTTGTCTGTTGTGCATATCACTGGTTGTTTTATCCTGCCTTTATGATTATTTATTTCCTATTATTTTGTATATTATATTGCACAGGTTATTAGACTAGTGAGTGTCTTGACTGTACCCCGTCTCTACTCCATTGAGGTTAGTCTTGATACTTACTGGGCACCGCTGTGGTGTGCTCACTCTACACTTCTGCACATTTTTGTGCAGAGCCAGGTATTGAAGATAACGGACTTGAGCAGAGTTAAAGCGGGATCGTAAGGATTCAAGGTAGAGCTGCTTGGTCGTCGCAGTCCCTTGGAGTCTTTTCATTTCATTGTACTGTTAACTTGTAATCAAACAGTATTGTATATTCGGTCCTCGTGATCATTTTATGTCTTCAATTAGAGTTCGTGACTCAGTACTACCAGTCTTGGGAGGTTGTATATTGTAATTATTTTCGCTGTTAGTTTTGATTATTTATTTAATTAAAAAAAAATGGCTTCAAAAAATACAATGGAAATAGGCTTACCTAGTCTTAGAGACTAGGTGCCATCACGACTCTTGTGGTGGGATTTTGGGTCGTGACAAGTTGCTATCAGATCTCTAGGTTCATAGGTTCTACGAGTCACGAACGAGTCTAGTAGAGTCTTGTGGATCGGTACAGAGACATCTGTACTTATCTTTGAGAGGCTACAGAACTGTTACGAAATTTCCATTTCTTTCATTCCTGTTGTGCGAAATTTGTTGATTTTGGAATTTGAGCCTTTGTATCTCTATTCTCTCACAGATGGCGAGGACACGTGCTACCGGGTCAGCTGAACAGGCATCCGCACATACTGTTAGGGCTGCAAGAGGCCGGGACCGAGGTAGAAGTCGAGGAAGGGCACGTGATGCGACTAGAGCACCTGTCAGAACAACAGTTGAGGAGCCACTAGTAGCTCCAGTTGGGGAACAGGTATCAGAAGCACCTGTTGTTACCCTCGGACTTTGGGAGACCTTAGCACAGTTCCTGAGTATGTTTGGTACATTAACTCAGGCGGGATTGATCTCTGTTGCACCAAATATTTCGCAGATTGGGGGAGTAGATCAGACTCCTACCATAATTCCAGAGCAACAGGTTCATGTTGGTCAGGTTCCGGGTGCAATACCGGTACAACCTGTTATTCCGGTTTGGCCTGAGGTTAGGCCCGAGGCATCAGAAGAAGAACAAAAGAGACTTGAAAGGTTTAAGAGGTATAGTCTACCTACTTTCAGTGTCACAGCTACAGAGGATGCCCAAGAATTTCTAGAAAATTGTCACCGTATACTCCGCACCATGGGTATTGTGGAGGTGAGTGGAGTTGCCTTTACTACATTTCAACTGTCAGGCGCAGCGTATCGGTGGTGGCAAATCTATGAAGAAGGTAGACCATCTGATGCAATACCACCAACTTGAGCTCAATTTTCGGAAATGTTCTTGAAAGAGTTTGTTCCCCAGTCTCTCAGAGATGCGTGGCACACAGAGTTTGAACGGTTGTGTCAGGGCACTATGACAATGTTAGAATATGCTATCAGGTTCAGTGAGTTAGCCCGTCATGCACCAATCTTGGTTCCTACAATCAGAGAGCGGGTCCGCAGATTCGTTGAGGGGCTCGATTATGATATTAAAATATGCATGGCTCGAGAATTGCAAACTGATACTCCATTTCAACTAGTAGTGGAGATTGCAAGGAAGATTGAGTGTGTTTTAGGCGAGGAAAGGGAGTCTAAGGAGGCCAAAAGGTCTCGAAGATCTGGAGGGTTCAGTGGGTTTTACTCTTCAGCTAGAACCCATTATAGCGAAGGCTCGAGCAGTCGGTTAGCTCAGTCCGCACATCAGATTATTTGGGGTGCTCCAATTTATAGTGCACCACTGATACGAGATTCTTACAGTGGTTATTCCAGTTATACAGCACAGACTCAGTACGAGAAGCTGCGACCTCAGAGGGGTTGTTATGAGTGTGGTGATACTAGGCATATCATGAGAGATTGTTCCAGACTTAGGAGGGGTGGATTTCATCAGAATACTCCAGCTACAAGCTTTATTCCAGTTGATACTCCACGTGCATAGTCAGCTAGAGGTGGAGGACAGGCGGGTAGTGGACGCCTAAGAGGTGGAGACCCAACCCATTGATATAATCACTATGATTTGGTTGGGGCCAATACACCAGATGGTGTCGTTGCAGGCACGATCCTGATTTTTATTATAAAAGGATATTTTCCTTAATTTGATTTGGTTCTGAATAATAAAGCGAGTCCTCCTATTATGCTCCACTTATGGTGAGCTTCATAAATTTGTGACCCACTTATATGTTTATCCCTGTTGGGAGATTTAAAGATGTGAGTCTGTGTCTGTTATTTTATTTCTGTATACCATTGAGAGCTATAAGTCCAAAAATAATTTTTATTATTCATTACAGTGGGTTTAATGTGTTTCGGAATAATTGATTTCAATTTTTATGAATTATACGCCCTACCGGTATGAGGGTTCATTATATGTTGTGAAAATTATTTATGAAATGTATTGAAAAGAAGAAATAAAGGAAATTAAAAATTTCAGTTGGCATGATGTGCAACGTAATTGTGATTCGGATTTGAGGACGAGATCCTCGCATTTTTACATGATGTGAAATATTTAAATCGGGCTGCAAGCCGCGATGAAAGTTATGTAAGGACGAGGTCCTTGTGGTGAAATATTTATGAGTTTAAAATTATCCCTTTATGAAATTAATTTGTACAATAATATTAATAGGGAGTCATGCCTGTTAGGCTTATTTGATAATTCTTGTGTATTTTTTTCTGTTTATATTCAGCCATTTTCGTGCTTTAAATATTGAGTTTTAGCCTATGAGGTGAGTGCCCAGGTGGCGTTAAATGTTACTCATTAATCCGAGTAAGTAATCATGAGGTCTTCATGCCTCACATTCCGTTGTCAGTATTGTGAAAATTCGAAATGAGGTGGTGGTTAATATGAGATTAATTGATGATGCTGGAATTAATTATGAACAACTTTTAAGACCAGAGATGTGGTGATGAGCATACATATGATGTGCTTCATGTCCTGATATCATTATGGTAATGCAGTGCTTGTGATGCCGAGATTAATATTATTGATATATACCCTGTGGTATTTTATTGGGTTGTGGATATGTTGTTAGGAGTTGTTTAGGTGTTACTCTGGCAGGTGGATAGGCTCAATTACAGGGGAGACTCTGCCGAAATTTGTTTAAAAAAAATTTGGGAGTTAGAAAAAAAAAATTGGGGGATTGATATGTGCGAAAGAAGATATAAGTTATGTTGTGTGTTTGAGGGCGAATGATCCTAAGCGGGAAAGAATGAAATACCCCAAAAAAGTTGATGTGTGCATAGGCATGAGTTGCTATAGCCAGTTGAGACTAATACCGTGCGTCGAAGTGAAAATCAGGTATTTTGGAAATGAATGGAGAGTTAGGGATTTTTGCTCTAAAGCTTATAAGAATGGAGAAAAGAAATAATCTCAATTGAGATAGTGTTGTCGGACCCGTATTAAATTACGGGAATGTAGAATCACCCACAAGTATGTGTGCAAGAATATACTCAGTAATTTAAAGTCCTCAGAAAGATTCTTTGCACGTTCGAGGACGAACGTTTGTTTAAGAGGTGGAGAATGTAACGACCCGAATTGTCATTTTAAGAATTTACGCCCCGTTCAATGACTTAAGGTCTCGAGCAGCTTCGCAATATGTATTATGACATGCGGGTGTGGTCGAGTTTGATTTACTAAAGATTCAGAATTTAATCAAACGAACAATCCTTAATTTGAAGCTTAAATGGAAAGAGTTGACTTTTGAAAAAAAGAAAAATAACTCCGGAATGGAATTTTGATGATGTCAATAGCTCTGTATGGTAATTTTGGACTTAGGAAGTGTCGGAAAAATTATTTGGAGGTCTGTAGTGGAATTAAGCTTGAAATACCGAAAGTTGAATTTTTGGGAAGTTTAACTTGGGGTTGACTTTTTGATATCGAGGTCGAAATCTAATTCTGGAAATTTGAATAGGTCCGTTATATTATTTATTACTTGTGTGCAAAATTTAAAGTTATTCCGAATTGATTTGATGTATTTCGGCACAAGATAAAGAATTTCAAAGTTCAAAGTTCATTAGATTTTGATTTGAGGTGCGATTTGTCGTTTTGATGTTGTCTGATGTGATTTAAGAATTTGACTAAGTTCGTATGATGTTTTAGGAATTGATGGTATGTTTGGTTGGTGTCCCGGGGGGCCTCGGGTAAGTTTGGATGCCTAACGGATCGAATTTGGATTTGAAGGAGGAGTTGAAGCAGCTAGGCATCTGGTATGATCGCACCTGCACGAAAAAAGGCCGCAGGTGCGAGCTCACGGATGCGAGAATTGAGTCGTGGAAGCGGAAAATTCATGGGCTGGCCAGGCACCGCGGGTGCGAAAAATTTGCCGCGGGTGCGAAAAATTGGCCGCAGATGCGGAGGCCGCGGTTGCGAAAAATTCGCCACGGATGCGAAAGTTTTACCGCATGTGCGAAAAAATCACCGCGGATGCGAAAACCCCTGGGCAATACAAAAAGAGAGGGGTTCCGAGCTTTTGTCATTTTTGGGCATTTCAAGCTCGGGTTGGGCGATTTTTGAGCAAGGTTTTCACGGGAAAACTTGAGGTAAGTCCCTTGTGATTATTTCTACTCCATAATATTGAATTATCATCGAACTAATCCGATTAGATTACATGTTTTTGAGGTATAAATCGGGGGTTTGAATTTAGGGATTTGAAAACGAAAAATTAAGATTTGGAGGTCGAGTTGTTATTGGAATTCGATAAAATTGGTATGGTTGAACTTGTATCGAAATGGGTGTTCGGATTTCATGAAAAGTTTGTCGGGTTCCGATGGGCGAGGCCCGCGTTGACTTTTGTTGACTTTTTGGAATAAAATTTTAAGTCGACGCATTATTATCCGGAATTATTTTCGATGAATTTTAATGAAGTTATACAATTAATTTGGATAGATTTGAGCTGTCCGGAGGTCAATTCAAGCAAGAAGGCTATTTTGGAATATCGGCCTAACTTCAAAAAGATAAGTGTCTTGCTTAACCTCGAGTGGGGGAATTACCCCTTAGGCATTGAGTCTTATGTGCCATTTGTGAAATGTGAAAAGTCGTGTACACGAGGTGACGAGTACGTACTCGGGATTATACGTGCAAAAATTCATTGAATTAAAGTCTTAGGCATTTTTGTGTAGTAAATTGGGAAATTGTGAAAAATTATTAAATCATCTGTTTGCCATGCCTAAATCCTTATTGTTGAATTTATTTTTATATGATAATTTGATGTGATTGTTACTTGAAATATTTATGAAATTTCGTGAGTATTTTTGGTTTAATATTTCTTGGAAATTAATTCCAATATGAATTTTCCTCTGCAAATAATTAATTAAATGAGCTTAAGAAGAGGTATTTATATAATTATTGAAAATTGGAATTTAATGAATACTTTGCTTTATGTTGAGTAATTTCTATCTCCATTGATTATTTTTGGGTGTTATATACATTGTGTGGAGCCTTGGGCTATTTGTTATGAAATTAATTGATTTTGTCATATCTTTGGAATTTGGTTGTGGCCATTGGGTAAATTGTGATATAAATTAATTTTATTATGTTGCTGTGATAATTTTTCGTGTAAATTGTTGTGTTGTGTGAGTAGTTATTTTGGGGAGATAAGGGTGGCATTTCACCGTTGATATTATGTGGTTATAAGGGTGGCATTTCACCGTTGATATTATGTGGTTATATGGGTGGCATTTCACTATTGTGTTTGTAGGAATATTATCTGGACGGAGCGATAAAGGTGGCTATAGGAGCGATAAGGGTGGCTATAGGTATTGTCTGGGCGGAGCGATAAGGGTGGCTATAGGATCGATAAGGGTGGCAATAGGAGCAATAAGGGTGGCTATTGTTAGGGACGATATGTGATGATGTGGGGTTGTGGTGTTGACAATTTTCATGTGATGTTGTGATTTTCTTGTGTTTATTTTTATACCTTGTGCAACTTGTCTTGTTGTTAGTAAATTGATAATAATCTGATTTATATTGAAATTGGGAGCCTGTGGTTATTGCCAGGCGTTTTATAAAATGAAATGTGGGCACGAGGTGCCGTGAATTTTGATATGAAATGGGGATATTGGCACGTGAATTGTCCGTGCAGTTCTGATATAAAATGTCGGCACGAGGTGCTGTGATAAAATGATAATGATAATGATATTTGGCACGTGAATTGTCTGTGCAGTTGTGATATGAAATGAGGACACGAGGTGCCAGGCAGATATGATGATTTAATTATGGGCATGAGGTACCGTTGAAATATGAAAATGAGATGAGACCCGTATTTATGAAAAATATAAAAATGGGCTGAGACCCGTATTTTGATGATTTTGAAATGATGTGTCACATGGTGTCTTTTTAATTGAAAGAATTATGTTCAAAATATTTATTTGGAAGAAGTTTTACTTAGAAAGTATTATATAAAAGAATTGTATTTTGAAAGATATTTATTTGAGGAAATTGTATTTGAAAAGATTTATTGAAAGAATTATATTTGAAAAATAATTATTTGAGAAAATTATATTTGAAAGAGAGTTATCTGGAAGAACTATGTGAAAGACATTTATTTGAAGGTCTTGATTTAATTGGGTGTAATTATGTTTATTAATTATTGAGTGATATTAATGATATTCTTGTTGTCTGTTGTGCATATCACTGGTTGTTTTATCCTGCCTTTATGATTATTTATTTTCTATTATTTTGTATATTATATTGCACAAGTTATTAGACTAGTGAGTGTCTTGACTGTACCTCGTCTCTACTCTATTGAGGTTAGTCTTGATACTTACTGGGCACCGCTGTGGTGTGCTCACTCTACACTTTTGCACATTTTTGTGCAGAGCCAGGTATTGAATATAACGGACTTGACAAAGTTGAAGCGGGATCGTAAGGATTCAAGGTAGAGTTGTTTGGTAGTCGCAGTCCCTTGGAGTCTTTTCATTTCATTGTACTGTTAATTTGTAATCAAAAAGTATTGTATATTCGATCCTCGTGATCATTCTATTTCTTCAATTAGAGTTCGTGACTTAGTACTACCAGTCTTGGAAGGTTGTATATTGTAAGTATTTCCGCTGTTAGTTTTGATTATTTATTTAATTCAAAAAAAAATATGGCTTAAAAAAATACAATGGAAATCGGCTTACCTAGTCTTAGAGACAAGGTGCCATCACGACTCCTGTGGTGGGATTTTGGATCGTGACAGAGTTGCTGCACCAGAGCCACCAGTAGCTCCAGTTGGAGAGCAGGCACCTGAGACGCCTGTTAGTACTCCTGCACTTCAGGAGACTCTTGCCCAATTTTTGAGCATGTTTGGAACTCTAGCTCAAGCAGGGTTAATTCCACTTGCTCCTGCCACATCTCAGATCGGGGGAGGAGCACAGACTGCCGCCGTCCGTACTCTAAAGCCACGGGCCCAAGATAACCATGCCTCAGAGGTTATACCAGTGCAGCCAGTTGTCCCAGTTCAGCCTGAGGTTAGGACAACAGTTTCAGAGGGGGAGCAGCTCAGGCTCGAGAGGTACAAGAAGTAACACACTCCCACTTTCAGCAGTTTAGCTTCAAAGGATGCTCGGGGTTTTCTGGAGGAATGTCACCGTATCTTTCGTATTATGGATATTGTGGATTCTAGTGGGGTTTCTTTCACGGCATTCCAGTTTAGAGGAGCAACCTACTAGTGGTGGCGGGCATATGAGTTAGATAGTCCCGCTGAGGCATCTTCACTCACTTGGACTCAATTTTCAGTTATGTTCTTAAGGGAGTATGTTCCTCAAAGTCTTAGAGATGCATGGCTCCCCGAGTTTAAGCAGTTGTGCCAGGGTTCTATGACCGTGTCAGAGTATGCCGTCCGATTTAGTGAGTTGGCTAGGCATGCACCGGCCTTAGTTGCTACTGTTCGAGAGCGGGTTTACAGATTTATTGAGGGTCTCCACCCTAGTATCAGATTCAGTATGGCCCGAGAGCTAGAGATGGACATCACATACCAACAGGTGGTGTCAACTGCTAGTAGATTGAAGGTATGCGGACTCGGGAGAGGGAAGAGAGGGAAGCTAAGAGACCCCGAGATTCTGGCACATATAATAATTCTCGTGCCCCAGTTACAGCCCGTCATGGTAGAGCTTATGTGAGCCATCCTATTCATTCAGCACTTCCAGCTTTCAGTGGTATTCCGGCTACTCCCAAACCTCAGATTCCATATTACACACCACCAGTGTCTACTATACCTCTTGTACGGGGTGCTTTCAGTGGGCAGTCTAGTTGATCAGGCCCGAGCCAGTCCCAGCAGCCACATCCTTCGAGGGCTTATTTTAAGTGTGGTGACACTCGTCATATCATGAGAGATTGCCCCAGATTTAGGAGGGGTGCACCTCCACAGATTTCTCAAGCCCCACCCATTCCACAGGGCCCTCAGGCTTCTCAAGCCATGATTACTGCACCATTTGCCACTCCACATGCACAGCCAGCCAGAGATGGAGGTCAGACAGGTAGAGGTCGCCCTAGAGGGGGAGGTTAGGCCAGATATTATGCCCTTCCTGCTAGGACAGAGGCTGTTGCATCCTATTCTATTATCAAAGGTATTATTTCGGCCTGTCATAGAGATGCATCAGTCTTATTTGATCCAGGCTCTACTTATTCTTATGTATCATCTTATATTGCCATGTATTTGGGCATATCACGTGATTCCTTGAGTTCTTCTGTTTATGTATCTACACACGTGGGTGAATCTATTATTGTGGACCGCATGTATCAGTCGTGTTTAATTGTTATCAGTGGTTTTGAAGCCAGAGCTAATTTAATATTGCTCAGTATGGTGAATTTTGATATTATTTTGGGCATGTACTGGTTGTCGCCCTATCACGCTATTCTTGATTGTTACGCCAAGACGGTGACGTTGGCTATGCCAGGTCTACCGCGGCTAGAGTGGAGAGGTACCTCGGATCATGTTCCTACCAGGGTTGTTTCATTTCTTAAAGCTCAACGAATGGTTGATAAGGGGTGTGATGCATATCTGGCCTATGTGAGAGATGTTAGTGTTGATACTCCTACCATGGAGTCAGTTCCTATAGTAAGGGATTTTCCTGATGTATTTCCAGCGGATCTCCCAGGTATGCCACCCCACAGGGATATTGATTTTGGCATTAATGTTTTACCGGGCACTCAGTCCATTTTTATTCCACCATATCGTATGGCCCCAGCAGAGTTGAAAGAATTAAAAGAACAGTTACAAGATTTGCTTGATAAGGGATTCATTCGGCCTAGTGGCCTTGGGATGCTCCTGTCTTATTTGTAAAGAAGAAGGATGGTTCTATGTGTATATGTATGATTACCGCCAGCTGAACAAGGTTACAGTGAAGAACATGTATCCATTGCCACGTATTGATGACCTATTTGATCAACTTCAGTGTGCCAGAGTGTTTTCTAAGATCGACTTGCGTTCATGCTATCATCAGTTGAAGATTCGGGAGCCAGATATCCCGAAGACTGCTTTTAGGACTCGGTACGGTCATTATGAGTTCATTGTAATGTCATTTGGGCTAACCAACTCCCCAGCAACATTTATGCACTTAATGAACAGTGTATTTCAACCCTATCTTGACTCTTTCGTCATTGTATTTATTAACGACATTCCGGTGTATTCCCGGAGTCAGGAGGATCATGAGTAGCACTTGAGAACTATGCTTCAGACTTTAAGAGAAAATAAGTTATATGCAAAATTTTCAAAGTGTGAATTATGGCTTAATTCAGTGAGATTTTTGGGTCATATAGTTTCGTGCGAAGGGATCAAGGTAGATCCAAAGAAGATTGAAGCAGTGCAGAGTTGGTCCAAACCGTCCTGAGCTACGAAGATCCGGAGTTTCCTTGGTTTGGCGAGGTATTATCGCCGATTTGTAGAGGGTTTCTCTTCTATTGCTGCATCTATGACCAAATTGACCCAAAAGGGTGCTCCGTTCAGGTGGATCGAGGAATGTGAGGAGGGCTTCCAAAAGCTCAAGACAGCTTTGACTACAACCCTGATGTTGGTATTACCTACAGGTTCAGGGTCTTATATTATGTATTGTTATGCGTCGCGTATTGGTCTCGGTGCAGTGTTGATGCAAGACGGTAGGGTGATTGCCTATGCGTCCAGACAGTTAAAGGTACATGAGAAGAATTATCCGGTCCACGACCTTGAGTTAGCAGCTATTGTCCATGCCTTAAAATTTTATTATTTGTACGGTGTCCATTGTGAGGTCTACACCAATCACCGGAGTCTACAACATCTATTTAAACAGAAGGATCTTAATTTGCGGCAGCGAAGATGGTTGGAGTTGCTTAAGGATTATGATATCACAATTCTCTATCATCCCGGGAAGGCCAATGTAGTGGCCGATGCCTTGAGTCGTAAGGCGGAGAGTTTGTGCAGCTTAGCAAATTTACCGGTAGCGAAGAGGCCTTTAGCCTTGGATGTTCAGGCCTTGGCCAATCAGTTTGTTAGATTGAATATTTTTTAGCAGAGCCGAATTTTGGCTTGTGTGGTTTTCCAGTCTTCTCTGTATGATCGTATCAGGGAGCGTCAGTACGATGACCCCATCTGCTTGTCCTTAAGGACACAGTTCAACACGGTGATGCCAAGGAAGTCACTATTGGAGATAACGATGTATTACGGATGCAGGGCAGGCTATGTGTGCCTAATATAGATGATTTGCGTGAGTTGATTATCTAGGAGGCTCACAGTTCACGATACTCCATTCATCCGGGTGCTACAAAGATGTATCAGGACTTGAGACAACACTATTGGTGGAGGAGGATGAAAAAAGACATAGTGGAGTATGTAGCTCGGTGTCTAAATTGTCAACATGTGAAATATGAGCATCAACGGCTGAGTGGATTGCTTCAGAACTTAGAGATTCTAGAATGGAAATGGGAGCGGATCACTATAGATTTTGTTATTGGGCTTCCACAGACTCAGCGAAAGTTTGATGCAGTTTGGGTGATTGTGGATAGGCGGACCAAATCAGCTCATTTCGTTCCTGTGATGATTACCTACTCTTCCGAGCAGTTGGCTCGAATCTATATTCACGAGATTGTCAGACTTCACGGCGTATCGGTATCTATCATCTCTGACCGGGGTATGCAGTTTACATCACGGTTCTAGAGGGCAGTACAGCGTGAGTTGGGTACTCGGGTAGAGTTGAGTACAACATTTCACCCTCAGACGAACGGGCAGTCTAAACGCACTATTCAGATACTGGAGGATATGCTTCGTGCATGTGTGATAGATTTTTGGGGTGCTTGGGACCAATTCTTACCACTTGCGGAGTTTGCTTACAACAACAGTTACCAGTCGAGCATTCAGATGGCTCCGTATGAGGCCTTGTATGGTAGGCGGTGCCGGTCTCCAGTGGGTTCGTTCGAACCGGGTGAAGCTAGGCTATTGGGTACAGACTTAGTTCAGGATACCTTGGTAAAAGTTAAATTGATTCAGGATCGACTTCGTACAGCCCAATCTAGACAGAAGAGTTATGCAGATAGGAAGGTTCGTGATGTTGCATTTATGGTTGGTGAGCGGGTCTTACTCCGGGTTTCTCCTATGAAGGGTGTGATGAGGTTCGGGAAGAAGGGCAAGTTGAGCCCTAGGTATATTGGGCCTTTTGAGATTCTTGAAAGAGTTGGAGAGGTAGCTTACAGACTTGCACTACCACCTAGTCTCTCTGCAGTTCATCCAGTATTCCATGTTTTTATGCTTCGAAAGTATCACAGCGATCCGTATCATATGTTAGACTTAAGTTCAGTTGGACAAGGATCTATCTTATGTTGAGGAACCGGTAGTTGTTTTGGACAGGCAGGTTCGAAAGCTGAGGTCAAAGAACATTGCTTCCGTGAAGGTTCAGTGGAGGGGTTATCCGGTCGAGGAAGTGACTTGGGAGACCGAGTGTTTTTGGATGTGACTTGAAGACTCAACTAAGTTCGTATGATATATTAGGATTTGTTGGTATATTTGGTTGAGGTCCAGAGGGGCTCGGGCATGTTCCGGATGGTTAACGGATCAAATTTGGACTTAGAACAATTGAACTTGCTGCTGCCTACTGATACAATCACACCTGCGGAATTTGGCTCGCAGGTGCGAGCTCGCAGAAGCGAGCGTGGGAGCGCATAATCGAAAAGGGGCGAGTGGGTAATGGCCGCAGATGCGAAGGAAAATGCCGCATCTGGGAGACCGCATATGCGGACGAGGGATCGCAGAAGCGAGGGAGGCCTTCGCATCTGCGAAAGCGCAGATGCGGTCACGTGCATCGCAAGTGCGAAAGCCCTGACAGATTACAAAAACAGAGGGGTTCCGACATTTTTGTCATTTTGGACATTTTTAACACGGTTTTGGGCGATTTTTCAAAGAGAATTCACGGAGGAACTTGAGGTAAGTCACATGTGATCATTGTTAGTCAATTATATTGGATTATCACTGGAAAATTATATGTTTTTAAGGTGAAATTAGAAGATTTGGGCCTAGGTATTTCAAAATGAGAATTTGAGATTTGGAAGTCAAGTTGATGTTGGATTTTAGTAAAAATGGTATGGTTGGACTCGTGGTTGAATGGTCGTTCATATTTCGTAACTTTCGCCGGATTCCGAGACGTGGGCACCACATGCGATTTTTGAGTTAATTTCAAATTTTTATTGAAAAATGTAGTATTTTCTTATGAAATTGATTCTATAATTTTTGTTGATTGTATCGAATTAATTATGACTAGATTCGAGTCGATCAGAGTCGGAAAGTCGAGAAAAAGGCATACTACTTGGTTAAATTGGAGCAAGTCGAGGTAAGCAACTTGTCTAACCTTGTGGGGGAGGGGGGAGGGAAATTCCCCCAGGATTGGTATTGATGTGATAATTGTAACGTGTTGAAAGTTGTGTACACGAGGTGACGAGTGTGTACACGGGATAAATGTGGAAGATTATGTCTTTAAATTTTGTAGAGCATTGTTGCATAAATATTAAATTATTTTATTCTGTTATATTCATCGTCAGTAATATATTTTCGTATTTTAAATTTGCCTGACTTATTCCTGCTAAGTGTTTTACCTGTTTAGTTAAAAATCTATTTTCTTTTGTTCTGTGCATTACTTGAAGGATGAATTTATTAATTTAAATATTATTAAAAATGAAGTATTTTACATTTAAAAAATTTGATATTTAAAACGAGGTAGTAAATTTGTGAATTATTATATTTGCTGAATATTTTGTAAGCTTTTCGTACTAATTGTGATGGAGCCGTAAGATCTTTATTGTAGAAAAATATTATCATAAATTATTTTAGCATGAGCCGTGAGCACTTTATTATGGAAAAATATTGTTGTTGATTTATTTTAGCAAATTAAAATATTTGGGCACTTGAGGTGCAAATTATGATATATTGTGATATTGATACGCATGCGGTAGTATAAGGTTTAGGTGTTGAAACGCATGTGGTGAGATAAGGGTGGCTTGATATGCGTGGCCAGTAGGGGAAACTACTAGAAGTCATGCGGTGTGATAAAGATGGCTAAAACGCGGGATGCTATTTTGAAAAAAATATTTTCTTTAAAATAAATTATGAAGGCTCCCGCGGTGATATAAAGAAATGAGATATTGTAAATTTATTTATGATTTGGGACTACGAGGCGGTACCTCGGGAGTGCCCTTGTTGATATTGATTTATGGCCGCAGTTGCCTTTGATTATTATGGCGATTTTCTTAAAGCTGAAAAGAATTCTGTTTTGTTTCCACGAGGTATTAGTTGTCATTATTTGGTGTAATTAAATGGTGACATACTACTTGATTCATTTCCATTGTCATTTTATCTTATTATATTGTTAAACATTTTACCATGTCATTATTTATTTTCCATTAGGGCCTGACCTGACCTCGTCACTACTCTACCGAGGTTAGGTTTGGCACTTACTGGGCATTGCTGTGGTATACTCATACTACGCTTCTGCACATCTTTTTGTGCAGATCCAGGTACATGTTGCTTCTTTATTTTTCTTTAGACCTTGATATATAAAGACATTGAGGATAAATTCTTAGAAGCTTGTGACTTATTTCTACTAGGTTTTGGTAGTTGTAATTATTTGAATTGTAATTTATTTATTTCAGATATCTATCATTATTCCGCATTGATAGGCTTACCCAGTTTTAAAGACTAGGTATCATCACGACCTCCTACGAAGGATATTTGGGTTCTTGACACTTTTTCCCCAACTCTTACAAATTGGTTCCATCGCCTATCGATCATAATACAAATAGCTCAAATGAATGACTCATATTAACTGATACAAAACAAATTACAATTAGTTCCATTCCCAATTTTGACATGATTTTGAGTTCATTATTAATTAAGTTTGGCTAAAAAACTAGTAATATGTATTTCTTTTTGTCTTTTTCTAAAGATTAATAATGAAGATCTAACAATACCCTTTGTTTAAGAGAGAAAGGTAAAGTTCTGGTGAGAACTAAATTTTCAATCTAATTCTTATTTATTGGCGTAAGGTCACTATTCTTGTCCCCGTTTGACTGCCTTTAGAGGATATCCCATATTGGAGACGAAAAAGACTTTTGATGGGTATATATACAATTACTCTTCTTCTACCTCTTAAAGAGTTGAGAAGAAGGCAAGCCTCGCGACGTCACCGTCGTTGTCGCTCGGATTCGGATTTGGTCAAACGATTGATTAATTAATTTTTTGGACCAAATTTATTTATTAATATTAACGCAATATTAATTAATCCAAATTAGACCGTTACTGTAACGGTAATTTAATTTTCCTCCGTTTTAATTTTTCCGTTATAATTTAAATTTGGCGGTTCCCATTTTGAGTTGCAACCTTACATGAAGAGTTGTAACTCTTAAGTATAACCCAATGTTTTTTTTTTGGCTATAAATACATAAACTCTCCCTCAAATTTTTCTTACGAAAATTCTGATTTCTCCTTCTTTCTGCATTGTTTTAACGGGAAAAAAAAATAGTAAGTGTGATTTACTACTGTTCTTTGAGTTCGTTGATCACTGGGGTTTGAAGTACCGCTACACCAGTGAGATTATCCGTTCTATCCTGAGAGAAAATAATCTTAAACCTCAGGTACTAGGAGGGGATTAAGTTCCTTAAGGAAACATTGTGAATTCAGTGGGCCCGGATTTATTTTCAGTTCTTCTACATTTTTGATTTTTTCCATTGCTACTGGTTTTGAATATATTTTCGAATATAGATTTCTAACATTTATTGGCTCCATTTGTTATAAATAATTACTTGTAACTATCTGTTAAATGACATGAGTGTCCGAGTTAGGGGAGAAACAAAATAAATTTTATTTACCTAAAGATAAGTAACAATTTGCAAATGTGTATCTGTCATCGTATAATTTTTTTTCTTTAATATTTTTTTTCCAAGCAAGAGACTTCCTTTACATCTCAATCCAATTCCAATATAGCCCAATATGCTCATTAGATCTTATCAAGAGTATGTGATTAAATTTCTTATATAGTTTATTCGAATGGGATAACGCCCTTGTCAAAAATGATAAAAGGCATTATGAAAACAAAAACAGAAAATCAGAAAAGTATCAAGTGAATGTTATAGATAATTGCAGCAAATAGTTCCACAATTTTTAAACAAAAATAATGGGGTAGGGATGGCAAAAAGTAAAGAGAATATAGCTGTTTTTCCACACCAATAAAATATTATAGTCAACTCTTAGAACTTATAAAGTTATAATAACTTAATATATTTTCTAAAACAAACAGCGTTGTTTACATGAAAGGCTATACATGAAGGAAGTTAAATTAGATATTTTAGTAGGTTAAAAACTTAAAATCCAAAAAAGTCAAAAATATTAATCGAGGTGCGCAGAAGTTGTCCCGGACACCATAGTTATAGAAAACGTTAAAGTATATGAGAATATCCACCAGTTCGTGAGGAAGTCCGACTTGTTATAATGATAATCCATCAATACCTAAATTAGATATATGCATACGGTGTTTGGTAATTAACTGTATTATTCCCTTTTCATATCACAAATAAATATATTATTTGATTTGTTTGGTTAACAAGCCTTAGACCAGACATAGGAGTAGGTTGTAAGGAGACGAACCTTTAGTTTATTGATCGTTCAATTTTTTGGTGATTATTAACCAAGAAAAGAAATGTAGGATTTGGTTTCTGCCTAAAAGTAGATAACATACGAATTGGCCAATCATATTTGGAATAAGTGCACTCACGTCGGATTTTATTTATCTGATTTTTTAATACATTGCTATCACCAATCGAACTGAATTAGGTTTAACCAAAAAGTAGTTCTTTTGGTATGAATAAAGGAATATAATTGTTTGTGCAAATTCATCCTGAGTTGTTTATAATGCTAATCTTCGTCCTTCTTTAATCGAAATTCGATTTCAATAGGCTTGTATATTCTTGATATACGCAATGGTGATGTCAAAAGACAAAAAGAAAATCCAAGTCTGAGTTGTATTTCAGAAAATTTACATATTTTCACAAAAAAAATAAAAAAATTACCTTTTAGAAACAAAATTTATATGAAGTATGACTCAAGGAAACCTTCTAAAATTCCATTAATTAAAACAAAAAGCTAACCATACGAGATAAACGCCTAAATCCATTTAACCCATTTTTTTTCAAAATCCATGACAAGAAGAAGAATACAAGTACTGACAACTTCTAAGTTACCTTTGCTAGTTTACAACAAGGAAAAAGTACATACTTTTGAATAGGTTATTTAGGCAAAATCACAAATATTGTACATGAATAATTGAATATAGAGGGTCTAGTCTTGAGTTTCTGCTTCTTCTTTCCTCTCTATCATTTTGACAAAATTGCGAACTATTGTCTTGCCTTCCGTTGTGATAATACTTTCAGGATGGAATTGCACCCCCTACATTAAACAAGCAAGATGCAAACAATCGATCAGATTTAAACATACTCGTTTCTTCCTTTATTAATTCACATCACCATATAACATTTTCAAAATGTTAAGACTCTTCACCAAGTCAAATAGATAGCTTAGAGCAATGAATCCGTAGCAGAATGATAACAGCTCTAATTTGTTCATAAAGGATGAAATTTTTACCTGTAGATGTCGATAAACTTTGTGACGAGCAGCCATTATAAGACCATCTTCTGTCCACGCAGTTATCTCAAGAGCGTCTTTGGGGAAAGTATCCTTGTCTATTACAAGGCTGTGGTATCTACCAGCTGTGAATGGGCTGAAATGAGATAGGTAATATCGAAATGTCAGCATAAATCAGACAAAGTTCCACTTATTTTAAGATAATAGAAGTGATATTACAAGGATTTCTTAGACTGACATAAGGTAGAATTCAAGTTACTTTAACCAATTAAGTGGGTGGATGGGAAAGTTGCGCGATAGAAAATTCTGTAAAAATGCTTGATATGTAAGAAGAGGATCCCACAAATCAAAACTAGAGCTCTTCGGAAGGCTTGCTGGAAAACACCAGAATATCGAACCATGAACGAAGAAAGACATGAGAGAAAAGCATATTGGCTAGTGATTGTGAGGCCCCAATTCTTGACTGGACAGGACACCAAAGGCCTCTGCCCTTCCATTGTTTGGATGCATAGAGAGGTAAGGCAGAGCTTTTGGTTTTTTCATGAAAAGATGAAGTCAAGATAGAAATTTACCAAAAGAGGTAGTTTGGTTAAAAAGAAAGGAAGTTTTGGAGGCATTATGCTCACCAAAATTGACATAGTAGAGTTCAATCGTAAGTCTTGAAGTATCTGCAAAGTTCTCTCTTTGCTTGAGTTGTATAAGTAAAGAATAAAAATTGTATTTGAATGTGTTGGCACATAAAGTGATAACAAAGCGACAAAACAACTGGTATGCTAAAATACGAAGAAAGCAAAATTTGTTTTGCTGCAAAAGTTGTTCCTTTAATGTAAGATAGGAGGCATACAATGACAGCCATTTAAGAGACAGATTAAAGACCACCTTATAAACAATCACGAAATCTTCTTTGTCCCTCCACTGCCTGCGAATTTGTTATTCGCTCACCCTTACCATTACCAAAATGTTTCAAGAAAGAAAGTCAGAGTGAAAAAGAAAGGACGACAAGAGAGTGATTCTACTGTCCGGAGAAATGCATTATTGGTTTCTTGGGTGAAATGCACAGACAAGCATGAAGAACGATGAACGGTGTTACTCCACAGAAAGGGACTCCACCACTGAGTTCTCATATATGGATAAGACTGTGTATTCTTAAAGTGGTTTTCTGGAGTTGAGTCAAAGAGAGATCACTATGAACTTAAGGCAGTCAAATTTGTTGAAGATATAGTGGGTTTCTTGAAGATAGCAACTCATAAAATGGAAAAAACAACTCAGCCACAAAAGGACCGACAGCACAGAGGTTGAAGTTACTGCGACTGTACATGGTAATGAAGAGGAGGAAACCATGTTAAAAAGCTGCGAGTAAAGTTACTAGTTCCAAGGAAATGGATGAGGAAGAAGTTGAAGGTTCTGAAGAGCAGCTGCAGAGGGGTCAAGCTCTTGTTAAGAAGGATCCTAATCAAGAGAACCAGAGACCATCAACCTTGAAGCATTGCTTGATGAGATTTCAAGTATTTCGCACAAATGCGCAGTTTGCTCATTCAAGCAACAAAGTTGAGCAGGCAGAAGCTAACTACAAGGTTGAGCAGGTCAAGAGAATCTCACAGGAAAGCAACAACAACAACATACCCAGTGGAATCCCATAAGTGGGGTCTGGGGAGGGTAGTATGTACGCAGATCTTACCCCTACCTCGTAGAGGTAGAGAGGCTGTTTCTGAAGAATCTCACAGGAAAGCATTGGAGAAGAATTAACGGAGACAGAAATAAAAGGAGCTGAAGAAGCTAACTGGCGTTTGGAAAATTGTGACACAGACTTTGAAACCAGCAGCTTTGACATTGAAATAGACTCAGAGGAATAAGTCAAGGAAATTGGACTGAATAACGCAATTATCATTGAAGTTTTTGCAGCTTTAGTACTTTTGGCATCACTGGTTATCATCTATGTTTCAAGAAAACTAAGAGGTTCTATTGAATCTCCTCCGGTGGGCATACTTCCCATTATTGCTAGTGTTGAAGGAGAACTCTTAGAGAGGCAAACCGAAACTTATGAGATTTCATCTTCGCACGAATCATGGGGTGGTCGATCAGAAAAGTTTAGCAAAAGTATTTCCAATTCCGCCTGAAGACTTGAGACACTCAGGCCACTACTGCACCATGTTCAAGTAGAGCACCTTGAGATAACACCTGCTATTGGATCCATTGCACAAGCTTGATTGTTGCTGGTCCAAAGAAAGAAGCACCGAATCTAAAGGCAAAAGATGACAAGCCCATTCTGCTTTACCACTTGCTCAGCCAATCATTCTATAACAGATTCTCTATTGTGTGGAAGCTTTTCAGCTTAAAGGAAGGTCTTAAAGGAAATGCAGGGGAAGAAAGATGGACAAGAGGTAGAAAGTGGTGTTAACAACACCAGTTAAGCAAACAAATTGAATTCGAGTTCGTGTACATGTCAATTGAATATCTACTTTACAAGTTTTCATTGGTCTAGTGGAAACAGCATTTCTGTTGTGTCATAGTTGTTAGTCTTCTTCAGTTCAAATTGTAGGGGTGATGTAGCTCGTATCAATTGCAAAGGCAACTAATTGTAACTTGTAGGAAATGATGATCTTAACATTCAATGGAGAAATTCACTTATCTTGATTTTTAAAAAAATCAGAAAGACCAAACTGCAATTTGTTCAGAAAAATTTCTTATTAATTATCAGATTAAGGAGAGCTTACTTTGATAGCCCAGCAAATAAGCCGTCTTCCCCACCTTCATTATAATACACAGGGGAGCTTTTCCCATGCATCACCCCGTATGGAGCACGCACAATTTTTCCTGCAAAGGAACAAATTCAATGAAAGAGGATTAGGGAAGTGAAACACACAATTAACTACTTGAATAAAAAGAAAGAAGAAAGTAGAGCTTTTTCCAAACCTAAATAATACTCCCAGAGGATTCATACTCAAAAGTTTAAATACCTTTTAACTATTCTTTTGCGCAACTCACCAGTTCTCCTCAAAGCATTACGATATTCTACTAGTATGCTATGTTTCTCTGGTCTAACCAGTCAGCAGAACAGAAAAATTTAAGACACTATAGGACTCATTTCGGTCGTTCCAAAACAAGCGACACTTAAGTGTATGAATATGGTACATATCTAATAATTTATGCATATACCATGCAGTACAATATATGCAATTCACGTGACAATAAACTTTCTTCGATCAAATGTAGTTGGCGATTGTGATTTCGATATTGGAAAGGGATAACAAACTCTTTTCCTTTTTTATAACAATGGTGATCGTGCCAGCTTGTGCACACCTCGACCATTCCACCAAGGTATAGGCATATAGGGAAGAAATCACGTAACGTTTTAAAGGCCTCTATAAACCTTTTTTTTAAAATAGAATGGAAACAAACTATCCATCAGATAGGCCAATTATTGAAACAACAAAAACTCCAATATAGTTGATTCAATAACACACCTCCAAAAGCCTCTCCAATGCATTGCAAACCCATGCAAACACCAAATAACGGTACAATTGGTCCAAGCTCCAGTACAGTTTGCAAAGATATCCCTGAATCCTGAGGTGCACCTAATCCCAAATAAAATTAGATCGGAAGTACCGATCTTTCCATAAGTTCCAAGAAAAGGAAAATGATAACTTGATATTTTTGGGTAACTTCTTACCAGGTCCAGGCGATATCAGTATTCCCCGTGGATCTTTCCTACAAGAAATTAAAGAAAAACCACATGGTATCAACTTAATCAGTTTCAAGGAGTGCGAGAACTCATTTTTTGCTACAATTTCGGAAAACCACCAGATTATCTTTGCAATTAAAATTTACTTCCTAGTCCTTTTCTCATTATAATTTACCAATTTCAAATAAGCATCTGGTTGCAAAAGCAGTTCCTCTCTAGATCATGGGAACCTGATGAAATAAACCAGAAATAAACAATCATTTGACTTAGAAACTAAACCTATAGTGCATATGCATCTCATTTCCGAAAAACTAAGCAATTCAATTTTCTTCTTTGTCTGCTTATCTGCACTGTTAATTGTGCGCACACAAATACGCACCCAAGAAATTATAGCTCAAAAGAATTGATAATAGTGTAGTTATCATCCAGACCTACAATTTTCAATACGCTAAATGTGCAAGCTCAAAATTTGAATGTGATCATGGCAGCGGATCCAGAACACACAAACACCAATCAAAATTAGATAATGCAGATGCAGCCTTAATCTAACAGTTAATTAGTTAAGGAAACCAAAGGTCTCAGATATAAAGGTTGCTGAGCCCCATACCAGCATGTGCAAGTTAGCTTCCACTTGGTAAAGTGTAAATATTGTAACTATACTACAACAGCTTGATAAAAAAAAAAATTAAAAAGCAGACGTAACTTTGTGCATTACTTTTTCAGTTCATCCACGGTAAGCTCGTCGTTTCGATAAACTTCGAAATTGCATCCAAGCTCTCCCATATACTTCAAAAACAAGTTATAAACACCAAAATAATAATTTGCCTCAGTATTCCAAAATCAATATTAAGCTCCAACTTCAATATACTTAATTAGCAACATACTTAAAGAGAAGGACAAAATTAAGACAAGTAAGATAATATTTAATTATTTTCTTAACTTTTTAAACTAAGATAATAACTCCATATTCAATGTTCTAAGATCAGTTTCAAAAAAAGATCAGTTTATTCTCAGGCTTCAAATACTTCAAAATTAAGATTAACTCAGTATAAAATTCTGTCATTTTTTCAATTTTCCAATATCAATTCTTTTATCAAGCTTCATTAACCTTTAAAATTACACGAATAAGGCAAGAACTGAAGGAATATTAAAAGAATAATCTCCACATTCATTTATATTCAAAAATCAATTCTTGATTCAAAAAGTTCAGCATTACCTGACAGAGATTATAAGTGAAACTATCGTAATTATCAATCACAATAATCGGATTCTTAGTCCATTCATCATTATCCAATAATTCAATACAGGTAGCAGAACTATTCTGTGATATAGCAAACGGCATCCTTTTGAGCAATTTTTCACTTCTGATTCGGAGAGCAGAGCCTCCGAAGGCGGAGGGAATTGGAAAAACTAGAGTCTTTTGGTGAGGACGAGGTGAGAGAGATGTGTTTTTGGCATTGATTTGAATGACGAAAGATTGTGAAGAGGAAGGAGGGACGATAATGCTGGCCATGAGAGATTGTTGAGATGAGTTAAACGTTGTCGTTTGAGGCTGTGACCTGACTCCGGAGATCTACAGCGGCGGCGGTGGTGGAGGTGAACGGATGGAAGACAACTGTGTTATTAGTGGCGGATGTTTTATTAACGGTAAAGGGTTGTTCTGTCCCTCTCGGGTCAAAAGACTCCTTGCCATTACATTATTAAACAGACCGAATAAACACGTGGCATTGATGTAAGGCTTAAGGCCATCTAGTTCTTTTTAATAATCCAAATTGGACCGAACCTGCTCCGACCCACATACTTGACCGACCCTTTTTCCAACTAAAAATACACGAACCTAAGTTAGTGAACCACTTTACACTCTCTTCTCTTTCGCTCTCTAGAAGACTCCGTTGGAACCTAGACGAAAATTATTGATTTTCACTGCAAATGCTCTAAAGCTAATATTTTTCTCCATGAAAAGGGTTCGTTTTGTCTTTCTTTAACTTTTTTTGCTCAATATTTTGTGTGTTATTTCTGTTTTCTAGGGTTTCGATTTGTTGTGTTTAATCGACACCCATACATTTATTTTTATACTTTACACTCTATATATTCATATTTTTTGTCTGCTTCAAGTGTTTGCATGCTTTATTATTGATGTGGTCTCGATGTAAAGTTATTTTTGGTCCCGACGTGATTTTTTGTTTTGGTAGCTGGTTTAGGGTTTCTTTTGGTCCCAAAGCTGAGCTTTTTCTATCGTTTAATAGGTAAATTTTTTTCCAATTGTGTTACTTTCTGATTATAGTATTATGTGAGTAGGACCACCTTCAATGGGTTTTGATTAATTTATTAAGGAGTGGGCCTAAAAGTGGACTTTTATGTGGTCTGGTCCCTGCATTTCTTCTTTATTTATTAAGTGAAGTTGTCCCACAGGGTCCTACTAAATGAATCATGGGCTGATATTATGGGAAATACAACAGTTACACACTTGGCTGGGAAAGGATCAGATCATAATGTGCTCCTCATCAAATGCACCACTAATAATCGTAACCATACCAAGTACTACAAATTTCTAAACTTTTGGACTTCTCAACCTGGTTTTGAGGAGATAGTGCAAAATGTATGGAACATGTCTTTTGAGAGCATTCCCACGAGAATCCTCCAAGAAAAGTTAAAAAAAACTAGCCAAAGAACTAAGTTCATGGTCTATGAGTTCTATAGGTGATATTTTTGAGAAAGTCAAAATTTTTAAACAACTTTTGACAGAACAAGAACTCACTATGGATATAGATCCCACTGACCAGAATAGACAAGAATATGAATACACCAGATACATGAGTATACAAGAGAGTATCCTTCTACAAAAGGCTAACATTCAATGGAGAGATGAAGGGGACTCATGCTCTAAATATTTCTTCAGTGTCATCAAATATAAAAGAAGGAGAAACCTCATCCACATGATGCAAGACTCCACAGAAAATTTGATTGAAAATGGCAATGACATAGGGGAGACATCTATTCAATACTTCAAACATTTGTTCACCAAAGATGATCACAATACAGATTTTGCAGTTTTAAACCAAATTGACAAAGTGTTCACTGAAAGAGACAATAACCTTTTAACAAGGATTCCAGAATAAGAAGAAATTTTTAATACTATTATGGAGCTCAACCCAGAGAGTGCTCTGGGCCCAGATGGGTATAATGGTTTCTTCTATCAAAATTGTTGGAACATTATTAAGACTGATATTGTTAATTTTGTGCATGATATCTTTAGAGGCAAAGGGCTTAGCAGGGTTTTCACTCACTCATGTCTTATTCTTATCCCTAAGGTTGAGGCTCATGTGAACTTCTCTCAGATGAGACCTATCGGTCTCAGCAATGTCTCCAACAAGATCTTGTCAAAGATAGTTGCTTCTAGAATCAATAACTTCTTGCCTAAAATGATCTCTGAGAACCAGACAGGATTTATTAGTGGTAGAATGATCACTGAAAATGTCATACTTACTCAAGAAATTATTCATAAAATAAAGAATGCCAATTCTAAAGGTAACATGATTATCAAACTTGATATGGAAAAAGCATATGACATGGTCTCTTGGGATTTTTTGACTGAAGTTCTAAGAAAGTTAGGTTTTTCAGAAGCATTTATTGATATTATTCTGAGACTAGTGACTAATGCTTGGTATTCTGTATTGATCAATAGTATTAGAAAATGATTTTTTCACTCTACAAGGGGTCTTAAACAGGGAGACCCATATCTCCTACTCTATTTGTAATTACTGCAGAAATTCTTTCCAAGATGTTGAATAATCGTTTTCTAAAAAGGAAGTTTATTGGCTTTAACATACCGACTAATGCTCCTCAAATTAATCATTTAGCATATGCTGATGATATAGTTATTTTTACTTCTTGGGACAGGAGTTCTTTAAAGATGATTATGAGGCAATTAAGAAGATATGAAATGGTGTCTGGTCAGAAGATAAGTACTGAGAAAAGTTATTTTCTTACAGTCCCTCATACTGACAAAAAGATCAGGAAGAACATGAAAAATATCATTGGTTTCAAACACAAGAACTTTCCCTTCACATACTTAGGAGTGCCTATTTATGTTGGGAGAAAAAATATTTGTTATTTTGCTGATATAACTACTAAAATTCTGAAGAAAGCAGGCGGATGGCAGGGAAATCTACTATCTTATGGAGAAAAGGCTATTATTATTCAACAAATCCTTCAATCTCAAACTATGCACCTACTGGCAGTCATTGCACCTCCAGAAGCAGTTTTGAAACAGATCAAAAAATATTTGGCAGATTTCTTTTAGGGATACAGTGATGGAAAAAAATAATATCATTGGGTGTTTTAGAAGAACCTATGTTATCCTAAAGATGAAGGAGGAGCGGGCTTTCAAAGCCTAAATGATATCACAATATCTTTTGTCATGAAAAGGTGGAGGAGGTTCAGAACCCATAATAACCTGTGGTCAAAGTTCATGAAGGCAAAATACTGCAAGAGAACTAATATTGTAGCAAGGAAATGGTCTTCGGGCCAATCACAAAGCTGGAAGGAGATGATGAAGATCAAGAAGTGCACTGAACCTCATATGATCTGGAGAACCAATAATGGGGAATCTATGTTTTGGTAGGATAACTGGACTGACATTGGTCCGCTTGCCCTTTTCAACTATGCTAGATTTAACTTGGGTAATATCCAAGTCAAAGATTTCTTAAACGAGAACAGCTGGAACAACTCTAAACTTCAGGAATTGCTTCCTCCTAACCTACACAACTACATCAATCATATTCAAATTTTTGACCGAGGAAAGAATGACCAATGTTATTGGATGCCCAATCAAAATGGAGAATTTAGTTGTGCGTCAGCTAGAGAATCCATAAGGCAGAAGAGAAGTACTAATGATACATTCAGGAATATTTGGCATAAAAGACTCCCTTTTAAGATCTATTTCTTAAATTGGAGAAATTTGAAGAACAGATTTTCCCTAGACGACTCTATTAATAGATTTGGACAGCAAGTAGTTTACAAATGCTCTTGTTGTATTCCTACTTGTAATGAATCATCCTTTTCTTCTATTTGTGCAAAGCCAATTTGCTACAAGGGTGTGGACTTTCTATGCTAACTATTTTGGAGCCGGGTAAAACGTTTGTCATCTTAAGAATCTTATGTGGAGCTGGTGGAGTCAGAATACTGGCAATAATATGCTAAACCTCGCTCTAAAGCTTACCCCCTCTCTGGTTTGCTAGAAACTATGGAAAAGAAGGTGTGCTTCAAAGTATGGCCATGTGAATGTATCACTGAGATAAGTCATTCATGAAATCTTTCTAAACCTGAAGATTGCTATTAGAAAAGATTATCAACACTTGCCTCTGAACTCGAATTGGAATCAATTCTCTGAGATAGTGGAAAGGTTCAAGCCTAGACTGACCAGTATCCTAGTCTATTGGTTTAAACCTCCTTCAACTAGATACAAATTGAATACTGATGGAAGTTCTATGATCACTGATAGCAAGGCTGGAGCAAGAGGAGTACTTAAAGATCAGAGTGGTTCTATGGTTATGGCTTTCTCTGTCTCCATGATCTTTTGCTCTAATAATATGGCTGAGATTCAAGCAGCAAACTTTGGATTGCAATGGTGCATGGATAATAATTTCAATAACATCATATTAGAATTGGACTCTAAGATAGTGGTTGACATGATCAAAGGGTCTAGTAAACCTTCCTGGAAGTTACAATATTGGATCACTAGTATTCGGGACAAGATGCCACATCTTAATGCTGAAGTTTCTCACTGCTTCAGGGAAGCTAACATGACTGCTGATGCCTTGGCAGAATTTGGTGCTATTGAACATTCCTCCAGAATCTTCACAAATACTAATGAACTTCCTCGAGCTGCTAGAGGAAGTTATATTATGGATAGGACTAGTTTAACAAATTTTAGAATCATATCCCATAAAAAGGGTATAGGTTAAGGTCATTGAATATATAAGGATTCTCGGGGAATAGAGAGTCCTTATTTGATCAGGGAACCTATTTTTTGAGAGCTAATTTGTTTGAAGGGCAACGCCCTGTTTGTTCACACCCCCACCCTTGTATTCCTTTTTTGCTTGTATTATCGGAGGTAAGGTTTTTGGTCCTTATAACGACCATGTCGGTCTTTTTGAGTATTACAACCTCATTTCACCATTTACTGCTCAATTTATACTTTATAATTATTTTATGACTTACCAGATTAATTGGTTCGGGTCCGGTGAGATTTTAGAATGAATTGGAATACTTAGTTCCAATATTTAAAGCTTAAGTTAAAATAATGATCGGATGTCAACTTATGTGTAAATGACCCCGGAATAGAGTTTTGATGATTCCAATAGCTCCTTATGGTGATTTTGGACTTAGGAGCGTGCCTGAAAAATTATTTGGAAGTCCGTGGTGGAATTTGGCTTGAAATGACGAAAATTGAATTTTGGGAAGTTTGGCCGGAGAGTTGACTATTTGATATCAGGGTCGGAATCTAGTTCTGAAAATTTTTATAGCTCTGTTATGTCATTTATGACTTGTGTGCAAAATTTAAAGTCATTCCGGATTGATTTGATGTATTTCGGTACAAGATATAAAATTTGAAAGTTCATAGTTTATAAATTTTGATTTGAGCTGTGATTCGTCGTTTTGATATTGTTTGAAGTGATTTGAGGCCTCGAGTAGGTCCATGTTATGTTATGGAACTTGTTGGTATATTTGAACGGGATCCCGAGTGGCTCGGTGAGTTTCGGGGTGAGTTTTGAGCGATGTCCGGGCATTTCGACACTCTAATGTTGTTCTGGAACTTTAGGAAAAGTGCGGACCGCAGAGGAAAGTGTGGACCGCACAATTTTGTGTGCGGCCGCACTTCAGAGGAAAAGTGCGGACCGTAGAGGACAAGTGCGGACCGCATAATTTTGTGTGAGGCCGCACATCAAGGGTTCTGTAGGTTCGATGGACCGACTTCGGAGGCTTATATCTTTTAATCTACAACGAATTTGGAGATGATTCAAAAACAAAAGTTGTAGCCTTTTGAATCTAGTTTCCATAAAAGCATAGCATTAATCATGTGGATATTTGTCCATAAAGTTATGGGCATTTTATTAAAGCCCGGTAAACTATCACAGTGAAGTACGACCGCACTCAAAATTGTGCGGCCGCAGAACTTAGAAATGTGCGGCAGCACTTGAAAATGTGCAGACCGTGCATTGGGAGATCAGACGTAGTACTATATAACCGAGGGTTAGGATATTATTTCATTTTTGGACTTTGGGAGCTCGGTTTGTGATGAGTTTTCATGGAATTTTCGAGAAATTCATCGGGGTAAGTGATTCTAACTCGGATTTGGTTAATATACATGAATATATCATTGTTTTCATGATTCAATTAGTAGTTTGAGATGAAAATTTTGGAGAAATTGTAGAAATTTCATAAAATGAATTTTTGGTATTTGAATACCGATTCGGAGTCAGATTTGAGTGAAATTAGTATGGTTGAACTCGTAATTGAATGAGTTGTAAGATTTTGTGAGTTTCATCGAATTTTGAGACGTGGGCCCCATTGACAATTTTTGAGTTAAATTTCAGACTTTGTTGGAAAATTAATATTTTCATATGGAATAAATTTCTATGATTTGTATTGACTGAATCGAATTAATTGTGACTAGATACGAGGCTTTTGGAGGTAAAGGCATAGCAGAGTAAAGAATTACACGGTTTGAGGTAAGTAACACTTCTAAACTTGGTTTTGAGGGTATGAATCCCCGAGTTGGTGTTATATAAATTGTTTCGAGGTGACGCACGCGATAGTTGACAAGCGTGTGGACGTGCACCATTGAAATTGTGACTTGAATAAATTCTGTGATGTTGTAAAAATTAAAGAACCATGTTATTATGTGAACATTTCCCACATGTTAGAGAAATTGAGCTGAGGCTCTTATTAAAGATCATGTTTAGGTTACATGCCAATATTTTGGGACCCATGTGGTCATGTTGCTGTTAAACTAATTGTTTCAAATTATACATTTCATACTCAGTCATGCTCATCCATTGTGAGGATATTTATGGGATCGGGGCTACCCGCCTGCAACAGGCCATATCGTCTTTATATATATTATTATTATTATGGGATCGGGCTGCACGCCGCAGTAGGCCTTATAGGCTTTACTATTATATGGGTCGGGGTTGCCCGTCTGCAGCAGGCCTTATTGGCTTTATCATTATATGGACCGGGGATGCCCACCTGCAGCAGGCCTTATAGGCTTTATTATTATATGGATCGGGGCTGCCCGCCTGCAGCAGGCCTTATTGGCTTTATTATTATATGGATCGGGGTTGCCCGCCTGCAGCAGGCCTTGTTGGCTTTATTATTATATGGATCCGGGCTGCCCGCCTACAGCAGACCTTATAGGCTTATTTATTATATGGATCGGGACTGCCCGCCTGCAGTAGGCCATATCGGCTTTATATTACGCTTGTGCTGAAGGAGCCCCTCCGGAGTCTGTACACACCCCCAGTAAGCGTTGATGATTATATATTGGGATGGACTTCCCAGGGCATGGACTTGCCTTATTTATATATATTGTGATAAAATTTTCCTGGACATGGATCTTGTCCGTATCATTTATATTTGGGGATACATTACCCCAAGGCTGGATTAGCCTTATACGGTACTGAGTGACTGACTGTCAGTCGATATGTATATATATACGGGATGGAATATCCTTGGGCTGGATTGGCCGTAAATAGTACCGAGTGACCGAATAATTTGTGACCAGTATTTACCTGAGGTTTTTTCTACTGAGATGTCATATTCCTCATATCATGCAGTATTGATCTATTTCACTTGTATTGGGTTTAACTCTTGAACTTGAAAGCATGCCTACATTTTTGTACTATTATTTATACTGGACTGTACCTGCGAAGCTCGTCACTACTTTCAGCCCAGAGGTTAGTCTTGTTACTTATTGAGTTGGTTGTACTCATACTACACTCTGCACCTCGTGTGTAGATCCAGGTGCTTTCGGATACGGCGACTGTTAAATCTTAGAGTGCTATCAGTTGGAGACTATCAAGGTAGCTGCGTGGAGTTCGTTGACCTTGTCTCTCTTTCTTTCAGTTATTGTACTGTTCTATACTTTCAAACAGTATTTTATTAGTCAGACTCTATATTTATATTAGATGCTCATGTACTTAGTGACACCGGATTTTGGTAGTATTTTGTATTTGTGTTTGTGAGGTTTTTATTCTGCTGAATTTAATAATTATGTTTTCAAATTTAAAAGATATGGTGGTTTATTGAGATTGTCGGCTTGCCTAGTATTGAGATAGGCGCCATCACGACAAGTGAGATTTTGGGTCATGACAAGTTGGTATCAGAGCTCTAGGTTACATAGGTCTCACGAGTCATGATCAGGTTTAGTAGAGTCTTGTGGATCGGTACGGAGACGTCTGTAATTATCTTCGAGAGATTGTCGAACCCTTAGGAAACAATTTCACTTTCTTGTATTCTATCGTGCATAATTGATTTAGCTTGAAACATAACTCTTTGAATTTCTTCCACGCATTCGTGTGCACATATGAGCGCTCAGTATAAGTTGTGCATCACCGGCTTGTGATTCCATGAACGAGATTCGAGACGTGTATTCTGTGTTTTGGTGATTGACCAGTCTGGAGGACTTGAGGCCAGGTTTAGACCGCAACTTAGGCTCGGTAGCTTCAGTTGTGTAAACTTGTACATTTAAACTCATATGTCTTGTAGTATCCCTATGAGTGGAAATTATGGCTCGATGAGCGATTGAATGGCTATATGATAAGTATGATGTGATTGCGGAATGTGTTCAGATGGGTTGAATGTGACGAATAAAGCTACTTGTGACTCAAGAGTTTGCTATTGGGTACTTGATTTCTATCTTGATTTGATGCATAGTCTTGAATTGTGAATGTGTTGAAGGATTTTTCACATTATTAAATTGTGGGACAAATTAAATTCCCTTTTTAGTTCTACCTTAACTGAATGGCTTAACTGATTTTTTACTTTAATTATTCCCTTTTTAGTTCTACCTTTTTATTGGTTTCTTTATTCTTTGCTAACCGGACTTATTTGCTATATTTGTAGGTTATTGGAGATGGTGTTAGTTGATATAATATTCAATTGTGGTGGTGATTATGTTACACAACCTGAGGTCTTATACACAAAGAAACTAGTGCACACTTGGACAGGTTATGATTCAGACCTACTTTCATATATAGACACAGTGAATGAATATATAAATGAGCTAGGGTTTGTAGGGGTTCAACAAATTATTGTTGCTGGTCCTTCTGATAAATTTTATGAGATTGAAGGGGATGTTGGGGTTAGACATTTACTGGGCTTGATATGTGATGAATATACTGTTGTTAGCCTTTATGCTGTGGATGAATATGAGCCCCCTATTCATGGTATCCCTGATATTGTACACCATAAATAATCATACACCCATGAGGATGAGGTTAGTACTGACTGTAGCTTAAGTGGCTTAGAATCTCACTCTAATTCTGATTCAGAAGGATATGATTATGAAGAATTAGAAACATTGAAAGTACAAAAAAGGAGATAACTGAAGAACTTAACGAGTACAAAGAGTTGTATAAGGGTATGACCTTTAAGGACATACCGGAAGCTAGGAAGTGTATGAAGTTATATGCTTTGGCAAACAAGAAAAAAATAAAATTGTTGAAGAGTGACAAAATAATGCTTAGGTATAAATGTGATATATCCCTTTTTGTGTTTGATATCCAAAGAGAGGAATGGTTGAGTTAAGATCAAGACCTTAAATACAGAACATAATTGTGGTGTTGTTTATGATAACAATATAGTTGATTTCAGTACCATTGTACAATATTTCAAGCTTAAATTACAAGATAATACTAAGTATAAGGTAAAGGAGATTATGGCAGATTTGAAGAGGGTTTTGAACTAAATATAAGTTATGGTAAATGCAATAGAGCAAATATAATGGTCTTGGAAAGCTTGGATGGTAGTTTTTAGTGACGAGTAAAACAAACGTGAAGCTTATGCAATTGAATTGAGAGATAGTAATCCAGGCAGTGATGTGGTTATAAACCTTTCAAAGAATGCACTTGAAGAAGGGAGAAGAAGATTCTTGAGGATGTATATTTGTTTTCAAGCTTTAAAGATGGGTTTCAAGTGAGAGTTGAGAGATTTTATTAGTCTAGATGGTACTTTCTTAAAGGGGAAAGCTAAGGGCCAACTGCTAGTGGCCGTTGGACAGGATTCACCGAACCATTTCTACCCTTTGGCTTGGGCTGTTGTTGATAAGGAGACAAAGAATACATGAAACTAGTTCATGCAGTTGCTTCAACATTCTCTGGACCTCAAGGATGGGGAAGGAATTACCTTCATGTCAGACATGTAAAAGGCATTTCTATTTCAATCTATTTCTATCTTTTTCCATTTATGTCATCCTATATATCTATTTTTTCTATGTCTGTCCTCTTATGTTCTGTACATTATACTTCTGCCTTTTTTCTGTTATGTCCCATATTTCTATTTTTTCTATGTCTGTTCATTATCATTCTGTCTTTTTCTGTTCTGTCCATTTTTGTTTTATAGTTCTGTCCATGGTCTACTGTTGTTGTTTTATATTTCTGTTTATTAGATTTGTCATGAGGCATTTCTATCCTCAACCATTGTTGTTTTTTTCTTATTTCTGTCCATCTTAATATTGTCAATTTGTTGTTCATGAAATAGTCTAAGTGACTGTATGTGATGACCCAAAAGGTCATCTTATATTTTAGAACTCGAATCTGCGCTCTTAAGCCTAAAAAATCTCATTTTACCCTCCTCGATTTGCGTGCGCAGTCCAGGCAGGTTTTCGGAAAGCTTTTATGTTGAAAACTAATAAAAATAAGAATTTTTTCCTTAAAAGTTGATTTTAGTTGACTTCGGTCAATATTTTTGGTAAATGGGCCCGGATCCGTTATTTGATGGTCCCGGGAATCGAATTTGGAGGTCCCTAGCTTGAGTTATGAATTTTTGATGAAAATTAAAAGTTTGGAAATTATTTATTTTTAAGAATTGATTGATATTTGGCATTATTAGTATCGGGTCCATATTTTGGTTCCGAAGCCCGGTACAGGTTCATTATGATATTTAAGACATGTCTGTAAAATTTGGTGAGAAATGGAGTTGATTTGACGTAATTCGGACGTCCAGTTGAGAAATTAGAAATTTTAAAGTGTTCTTGAGAATTTCATTTGAATTGGTGCTAAATTTAGAGTTCTAGGTGTTATTTTGGCGATTTTATCCCGCGAGCAAGTTCGTATGATGTTTTTAGACTTGTGCGCATGTTTGGTTTGGAGCCCTGAGGGCTCGGGTGAGTTTCGGATAGGCCACGGGATGTTTTGGACTTTGGAAATCTATTTTTTCTGCAGAATCTGTGTTCTGGCATGTCCTTCTTCGCGTTCGCGAAGGTACTCTCGCGAATGCGAAGAGTAAACTGGGCAGCTGAGGATTTCTTCTTCGCGAATGCGAAGGTTTGGTCGCGAACGCGAAGCGATGGGGGTGTTACCGTTCACGAACGCGACAAGCCCATCGCGAACGCGTAGTGTTAGGCACTAGGGAGGGGGAGTCAGCCTTTTCTTCATCGCGAACGCGAAGACCAGGGAATGGTAGCCTACGCGAACGCGAAGATCAGGGAATGGTAGCCTACGCGAACGCGAGCACTACCTCGCGAATGCGAAGGCTTGGCAGCCCATACACTTCGCAAATGCGACAGTGCTCTCACGAACGCGATGAACACTGTCGCCCAACACTTAACAGAATCCAAAACGGGATTTTTGCCAAATAACTCATTTTTCTCAAAAACCAAACAGTGAGGGGCGATTTTTCAAGAGTTATTCCTTCCCCAAATTGTTGGTAAGTGATTCTAAATCATTTTCTTTCAATTACCCATTACATTTCTTGAATTTTCAACCTAAAATCTAGAGTTTTCATGGTATAATTAGGGGTTAGGGTAGAAAATACGGATTTCGGGAATTTTGGGATTTAGACCTTAATTCGAGGTCGGATTCTAAGACTAATTACATATTCGGACTTGGGGGTGAATGGGTAAAGGAATTTTAGTCCGAACCTCGAGTTTTGACCAAGCGGGCCCGAGGTCGATTTTTCGACTTTTTGGAGAAAAATTTGGAAAATTTAATTTATGAAATATAATTGATTCCTTTAGCAATATTTGATATTATTGAGTCATTTTTGAATAGATACGAGTGATTTGGAGATGAATTCCAAAGGAAAAGCTGTGATTGAGAATTAAGTGGCCTTCGGAGTTAGGTAAGTGTTGTATCTAACCCTGACTTGAGGGAATTAGGAACCTTAGATCACTTACTAAGTGAAATTCATGTGAGCGGCATATATGTGAGGTGACGAGTACTTATGCGCCGCCAATTTACTTGTTTCATGTTTCTCGGTTTTTCTTATATTGTCTCATTCCTATGCCAAATTGCTACGTGTTATACTAATGTTGTTCAATTTATCGTTCTTTTCATGTTTACGGATTTTCTGGTGATAATTGAGTTTTTATTTCAAAGTTTAGATTGATATTATGGAACCAAATGTTGAAGTAATGTTTGTACTTATTATTCTACCTCCCTGTTGTTAATTATGCATTACATTATGGTAAGGGAGAATGTTAATGCACGAAGGGTGATGCCGTGCCATATTGTGTGTGTTAATGCACGAAGGGTGATGCCGTGCCATATTGTGAGTGTTAATGCACGAAAGGTGATGCCGTGCCATATTGTGAGTGTCAATGCACCAAGGGAGATGCCGTGCCATATTGTGAGTGTTAATGCACGAAGGGTGATGCCGTGCCATGATATGAGAGTTAATGCACGAAGGGTGATGCCGTGTCGTTTCTATAAATTTTATGGTGAGATTGAGAGTAAAAGCATGAAGGGTGATGCCGTGCATTTTTCCTTACTATATTCACTATTCCTGTTGATTCATGGTATATTGACTGCTCCGGTGATCATTCTGTTGTAGTTCTTTATCTTGTATGCCCCTCAGTATGTTTCCCCTTCCGATATTTCCTGTTTAGTTCTTCATTCCTGTTATTTGCGTATACACTGTTAAATTGTATAGGTTGATTTGTAGGTGCCTTGCCTTAGCCTCGTCACTACTTCGTTGAGGTTAGGCTTGACACTTACCAGTACATGGAGTCGGTTGTACTGATGCTGCACTCTGCACTTTCTGTGCAGATTTTGATACTAGCTCAGGTTGATCGAGATTTGCTATTGGTCTGATGTCCAGAGACTCAAGGTAGATCTGTCGGCGTTCACAGGCCTTGAAGTCCCCGTCTATCTTTTTATGTCCTACTGTTTTTTTTCATTGAGACAGTTATATTTCTTTCAAACTATTACTTGTAGTAAAATTCTAGAATGCTCGTGAATTGTGACTCCAGATCTGGGTGGTAGTAATTAATACAGTTTTTTTGATATTCCGCACTTATTATATTTTATTTTATTTAATTATTGTTATTTACTGAATGAAAATAAGGAATTGGTTTAATGATTCTCTAATGTTGGCTTGCCTGGCAAGTGAAATGTTAGGCGCCTTCACGGTCCCGTCGGTGTAAAATTTCGGGTCGTGACACTGTATGTTTCTGTAACTATTATAGGGATTAATTGATGTTGTTAGAAAAGGAAGAGTCGAGTTAGGGGTAACAGAAAGTTGTTTGAGTTTATTTGTTCTTTGTAGGAGGTTTGATGTTTTTATTAGATAATGTTGTTAGTGTCATAGGATAGGCATGAGAAGTGTAACCTGGTAGGTTGCCTTTGTTTTGTCCAGATTACTGGTGATTAATAATATTGTTTTAATTTCCAAAAAAAAGGAAGAGCCATGACTTGTAGCAAATGTGGAGAGATAACCCACAATACTAGGACTTGTGGACAAGTAAAGTGTAATTTGAATATTTATTTACTGGAATTTGAAATTATTTTATTTTTCTAACTTGGATTTTTTTCAGCGACCAAAGGGAAAGGGAAAACAACAAACAAAAGAGGCCAAGAACTTTGATAGATGGAGAAACTAAAGAAGAAATTAACTATCCAGCCCCTCCAATCAGTCAACCAAGTAAAGACAATGACTTTAGGTTCATGCCTACACCTGGAGTTAGGAGTATTGGCCAATAAAGCAAGTATCTGGAGATTGATCAAGATGTTGTGTTGAGGCCAAGAGTGATATCAGAAGTCAATACAAGACTTATGAGACAGAAATGTAATGACCCAATCAGTCATTTTGAGTATTTGCACTTTGCTAGGTAGTTTACGGGCGTGAGTAGTTCTGTATGATGTATTTTGATTTGTGTGAATCGTCGATTTTGGTTTTCAGGTTATTCGAGACTGATTTAGAAGAATGATTCTCAACCAGGGAGCTTTAAATTTGAAAGAGTTGACCAAGTTTGACTTTTTACCATTTGACCTCAGATTGGAATTTTGATGGTCCCGTTAGCTCCGTTGGGTGATTTTGGACTTAGGAACGCATCCGAATTGTGATTTGGAGTCCCGTGGTTGAATTTGGCTCGAAATGGCGACAATTGAAAATTTGGAAAATTTTGACTAGGAGTGGACTTTTTGATATCGGGATCGGATTCTGATTCTGGAAGTTAGAGCTGATCCGTAATGTCGAATGTGACTTGTGTGCAAAATTTGAGGTTAATCGGACATGATTTGATTGGTTTCGGTATCGGTTGTGGAAGTTTGAAGTTTCAAAGTTCATTGATTTCGAGTTGAGGTGTGATTTGAGATATTGAGTAGGTCTGTGTTATGTTATTGGACATGTTGATATATTCGGACGGGGTCCCGAGTGGCTCGGATGAGTTTCAGACGAGGTCCGGATCACTTCCGTTGCATAGTGCATTGCTGAAGGCCGCTAGTTCTGGTGTGATCGCACCTGCAGCTGGTTTTGACCAGGTGTGATGGTCGCAGAAGTGAAAGCGGAGCCGCAGGAGGGAAGGTATTGCTGGGAGCAGGAGTCCGCAGAAGCGGAGGATTTATTCACATCTACGAAGGCACATATGTGGTGCGAGAGGCTCATGAGCGAACTTAAGTGCATGAGCGCAAATTGGACTCACACCTGCATTGCACAGCAACAAAGTTTTTACCGCAGGTGGGAAGGCAGGCCTCCAGTGCTTCTCCGCAGAAGCGGCTAATGTGAAGCATGTGCGAAAGTGCCGGGCAGAATGATAAATACAAGGGTTCGAGATTTTTGCTTTATTTTAACACTTCCAAGCTCAGATTGAGGCGATTCTTGGAGCAATTTTTATCTTGTGGACCAGGGTAAGTGTTCTTTACTCGGTTTTGGTTATATTTCCTTAATCTATCTTCGTTTTTGGTAATTGGATTGGGAATTTTAAAGAGGAAATTGGAGGTTTTGGCCTAAAGTTTTATAATGTGAATTTTTGAGTTTTGAAAATTGAATTGGAGTCGGATTTGAGTGAAACTAGTATGGTTAGACTCGTAATTGAATGAGTTGTTGGATTTTGTAAATTTTGTCGTGTTTTGAGATGCGGACCCGGGTTGGGCTTTTGATTCAAGATTTGATCATTTTCGATCGGGATTGGTTCCTTTAGCATTGTTTGATGTACTTGAGTTATTTTTGGTTAGTTTTGGGCCGTTCGGAGGTCAGAACGTGCGGGGATGACATCTTTGGAGCATCGTTTGGCTTGCTCGACATTGGTATGGGCTTGTTCGAGGTAAGTAACTTTTATAATCTTGGAGTTGAGGGTATGAACCCTAAATATACGTGTTATGTGTTTGACTTTGAGGTGACGCACAAGCTAGGTGACGGGCGTGTGGGCGTGCACCGTGTGAATTGTGATTTTCGTTATTTTGGTGGTACTGTGTAGTTACATGAACTTATCTAAAATCATGAAATCTCAACGTACTAGAGTTATCGAGCTGTGATTATGTTAGAAACTATGTTTAGGCTGCATGTTTATCCTGTTGGGACCCGCTGAGGTCATTTATGTTGTTGAGTAATCTGCTTTCATTGCATTACATACTCAGTCATACGCATTCACATGCGTATCATATCTCAGTCTCTGTTGTTATTTATTGATGCGTCATATCATTGTTTTCGGGCTGGTATCATGACATTGTGAGCCCGAGAGATTGGAGAGATTGATGACTGAGTGAGGCCGAGGTCCTGATTGTAAGGATGACTATAGGATCGGGCTTCTCGCCGCAGCGGGTCAGATTGGCTTACTATAGCACGTGAGTTGTCTGTGCGATTCAAGATACTAATATTATGGCACGTGAGTTGTCCTGCAAAATGTGAGTTATCCGTGCGGATTATGGCGCTTGGGCTGTAGGAGCCCCTCCGGAGTCTGCACACCCCCAGTGAGCACAAGTACCTACTGAGTGCGAGTGCCGAGTGCGAGTGTCGAATGCCGAGTGCTGAGTGACTGGGAGGACAGAGTGAATTGATACTCTGAGAGTATGCATATGAACTTTATCACTGATTTGCATAGCATTTGGCATGCGCACTTGACATACATGCATAGAGATGCATTTTTTTCCTCATGATGTATAGTATCACATCATTTATGACCTCTCATACATTTTGACATATGGGCCTAGAGAGACATCTTACACTTGCTATCTGAAAGGAAAATGAAACATCTTACTTATTGTTGAAAGGATTTTTGGGAAAAATCACAGTTTTCAAACTTACTCGTATTTGGCTTTCACTAAAAGATTTGGGTTTTCACTGAGATACTTGAAAAGAAATGCCTATTTATTTTTTCTGGAACTGTGAACGAACTGAGCATTTTATTTTTGAGATACCTCTTTTGTTACTTGTACTATGTTGTTATGAACTGTTGTGGAATATTGGTGTTGGACCCGACCTTTATGTTAGCTCGTCACTACTTTCAACCTAAGGTTAGGTTTGTTACTTATTGAGTACATGTGGTCGGTTGTACTCATACTACACTTCTGCACCTTGCGTGTATATACTGACTGCTGATGTTGTTGTGTTCGATGGGAGATGGACTTAAGGATGTACCTGCATCCCGGTTGTAGCTGCCTCTTGTTCATGGTAGCCTTAGATCTATAAAACTCTGTCTATGTACTTTTCAAACAGACGATGTATTTATTTCATTTTCGCTTTGTGAATTCTATTCTTAGAAGCTCATGATTTGTACTACCAGTCCTTGGAAAATGTATAAAATTCATTAAATTACTATCGTTTATTTGTCGTGTTAATATCATTGGAATTGGATAGTTGTTAATTGGCTTACCTAGCGGATTGGGTTAGGTGCCATCACGACTAGTTGGATTTTTGGGTCGTGACAAGGTGGTATCAGAGCTCTAGGTTCATAGGTTCTACAAGTCATGAGCAAGTGTCTAGTAGAGTCTTGCGGATCGGTATGATGACGTCCATACCTATCTTCGAGAGGCTACAAGACATTTAGGATATACTTCCCATTTTTCATTCCTTATCATGCGATATTGATTCAGCTTGAATCGTAACTCTTTGAATTCCTTCCATGCATTTGCATGCGCACACGATCGCTCGGTATCAGCTGTGCAACGACGGCTTGTGATTCCATGGTTGAGGTACGAGATGTGATTTTGGCGTGCTGATGATGGGCCAGTGTGGAGGACTTGAGGCCAGGTTTTGACTGTAGCTTGAGCACGGAGATTTTTGAATATATGAGCACGTGCTTTTATATTTATACGCCCGGTAATGTTCCTATGAGTGGAATTTGTGGCTCGACGAGCGGTAGAACGGCTTTGTGATGAGTATGATGTGACTACATGATGTGTTAAGATGATTTGAATGCGACGAGAAGTGTTTTCTTGAAATGTAAAGGAGGGGCCATTGGGTGCTTAATTTTTTGTTTTGATGTGACGTACATTCTCGAGTATGAGTGCATTGAAGGACCCTTTCTGTTGCTTAATGCTGGAACTAAATAGGTTCTCATGTATTATTGTCGAGATCAGACGCATGTAGATTAAATGATTGCTTAGTAGTTGTGGCTATGAAAGGGTATCAAGAGATGTCAGTTTGAGGCTAATCAGGTAGGTTATAACCTTCGAGGTAATCTACAGATGTGTGATTTTTATAATATTGTGTGGAGGCTTTCTCTTCTACTAGCGGGGTATATTTGTGCGATTTGAGTTTGGATCGATTGTAACAGTTGACCTGACTATCACGAGGATAAATGTGAGATTTGTTGACGATTTGAGGTGTTATATGGTTTGTGTTACAAGATCTTAGAAAGGATTTAGTTGAATTTCAGTGCGGGATTTTGGCAGCAATAGAGTATGGGTATCATAATGTTATCGACTGTTTTGTTCTATGGCTTTGAGCCAAGTTGGGGAGTCTATTATCGACGAGTTGATTGCACGACTATATGTTGTATTGGTTTCGGTTTGAGATATACTGGTGAATCAGTTATGACTACAGGGGTTGAAATTGAGGATGACTCGAGTAAGGGGATTTCTGGATACGGGTTGTATTACACTCTATGGGTATATGGGAATCATGGAATAATTGGATGGTTATTCGTGAAAGATGTAGTGTGCATGGAGTAGGAATTTGCTTGGTCACATTAAGGTGGGGTTACTCCTTTGGGTGTCGTCGTGCCAATGGGGCACCAGTCATTTGACCCGTTTGGGGTGGTGCAATTGAGATTTGAGCTGAGTGGATGGCTCTCGAGAATGGTTCTAATGGATTCAAGAATTATATGTAGCAATTGGGAATTTCAGATTGGTGTATGGCTAGGATCTGATATTTACATTGGACGGTGTCGAGACTTGTGGCATTTTATATCATTGTGGATTATTTATTTCAGTATCAAGAAGGTGAAGGAAACAATTTTAGGTTCATATAAGGGTGCTTAAGAGAGAAGTCAACGACTTATGGGCCTTAGGGCGTTGTGGTTTTATACTAGGGTCTCTTGTGTGGTGAATTTTGGTTAAAAATCGTGGTGTTCCAGCAAGGAGAAGTATCAATTTGAAGGCAATTTGGAAGGGACTTGGAGAAATAGGATAGCGTGGTAGTAGGTTGGATTAGCACAGTAATAGATATAATCGGTTCTTTGGGTACTTACGACGTGGCTAGTCTCTACAGGTGTTTCGTGGCAATGCTCTTAGGTTTTGGCAACCTGCGTAGCTGGGTTGAGTTAGAGTGATTCGGTTCTGATAGCTTGGTTATGTGCAAATGAGTTAGAAGAGTTCTCAATGGTTTTTACCAAGGTTCGAGGGGTATATTTCCTGATGGCGTGAAGAGCATGTGGGGTATAGTGAATTTCTCCTAGATAAAACTAATGGAAGGTTTCTGACTGATCGGGTATGTATTCTGCTTGGGAATCAGAGTTGATTATGAGATTCTTGTACGCTTCACAGGATGGCATGGTAGATGCGGTGTTGTGTGGGATTGAGATTTGCATGTGCAAGGTCACAAGTCAGTTTGGAAGGGAAGGGAATAGATTCATAGGCAGCATGGACGGTTTCAGATGACTAGGTAACTGATATTACTAATCGGTATGGCTTGATGAGAGTATACATTTCAGAAGGGGCAATGTGTTTTGATTTATGAATACTTCACGGGTACTGCGATACTCTCCTGGTCGATCGACTGCCGATATTCAATTTTTTCTAGGTGGCACATAAGAATTTTAAAAGTATTCCTCGTGGGATGATCGTGTATGAGAGATGTGTTAGACATTCGGGTGGTGGAGATGGAATCAGATATGGTGATTCGTGTGTTTTATGGATTTGGAGGTTGGGAGTTCTCAAGAGCAGATTGTTTCATGGTTGTGGACTGTGAGATTGTGGACGAAGCTAGCCAGATGATAGTATGTGTTATGATTTAGTCATTGTGGACTTTTGGAGGGTTATTTAACTATTTATGGGTGACCAGAGTCTATTTGGGGGTCCATTGGTAGGCCCAATTAGGATGTGTATTGTACACCGAGTCGGATTGGTTGGTTCCATGCTCCTATTATTGAAGGATGTGCCATTCGGTTGTTGTTGAGCTTATTCGTGTTTTGAAATGATCTCTGAGTTACTCTTCTATGCTACGAGGAGTTGTGATTCGTTGGTTATAAGCACACCTGGTGCGGTTCTATTTAGGATTTATAACGAAATTTGAGCGAGATGAGTAATTGGGTATTGCATGGTCGATGCCGTATGGTTTATGTTCTTTCGGGTTTTGTGTGGCATTGTGTCATCTTCTTCTTCATGGTTATGGTAATGCACTTTGAGTACTTTATGTCGGATTGCGCGTGGTTATTGATTTTGAGCATGGGGGCTACGGTATTTCATATGGACCAGTGTTTGGATAGGGTCATGCATGGCAGCAGAGTTATGTTGAGATATGATCCCTTGTGTTAGATTCGTGTGTTTTAGTTCTATAGTGTGTGATAGGTTCTTAGCATTGCGTTGTGGTGGTACTTGTTGAGCTTGCGGGACAGTTCTCCCTTCTGAGTCATTTTTTCCATGATTGAGTATATGTGGAATGTTGCTTATTGGTGCACGGATTGCACGGGTTATGGTTTTAGATTGTATTGATGTGTCATGTTACTAGAGTGGTCGTGTTGGATGAGATGAGGTCATTTGACCTAGAATGGATACTATCGGAATAGATTACAGCATAGTTGGAAGGATAATATCGAAAGACGGCTTAGCAATTTGCTATAGTTCTTATCAAAGGATAGGGAGTTCCATGACTGGTTGAACTGATGAATGGTTATGAGCTTCTGCGTGTTTCTTTCATCATCGGTAGTGTACGAAGGTTTCAGAATGGAGTCTTGTTTGATATGAGCTTTATTACCGGCATTGGGTTATTTTGAGCAACTACTGTCATAAGAAATCATTGCTTCGAGTATATGTGTTATGTGATATATCATGCGATTGTATCATGGGTTATGGTTGCGGCTTGGTACAACTTGTTCAGACTTATACATGGAGTAGGTTGCGAGATTCAGATCTTATAAGAAATTATGGATATTAGAAGTTAGATTTTAAGGCTTGTGGGCTAGGTTGGATTGAAAAATATCAGTTATGTTGTGTTATCGGACCTGTATGGGATAGGGAGACGTGGGATCATGCATGGAAAGGTTATACGACGGTTTAATGGTTTTGAGAACAACTCTGGACACGTTCGAGGACGAACGTATGTTTAAGTGCGAGAAAATGTAACGACCTAACCGGTCGTTTTTAGCATTTGCACTTCGCTTGGTAGTTTACGGGCGTGAGTAGTTCTGTATGATGTATTTTGATTTGTGTGAATCGTTGGTTTTAGTTTTCAGGTTATTCGGGACTGATTTGGAAGAATGATTCTCAACTAGGGAGCTTTAAACTTGAAAGAGTTGACCAAGTTTGACTTTTTAGCATTTGACCACGGATTGAAATTTTTATGGTTCTGTTAGCTCTGTTGTGTGATTTTGGACTTAGGAGCGCGTCCGGATTGTGATTTGGAGGTTCGTGGTTGAATTTGGCTCGAAATGGCGAAAGTTGAAATTTTGGAAAAGTATGACCGGGAGTGGACTTTCTGATATCGGGGTCGGATTCCGATTCTGAAAGTTGGAGCATATCCGTAATGTCGAATGTGTCTTGTGTGCAAAATTTTAGGTCAATCGGACGTGATTTGATAGATTTCGGCATCGGTTATGGAAGTTTGAAGTTTTAAAGTTCACTGATTTCGAGTTGAGGTGTGATTCATCGTATTGATATTGTTATGTGTGATTTGAGGCATCGAGTAGGTCCATGTTATGTTATTGGACTTGTTGATATATTCGGACATGGTCCTGAGTGGCTCGGATGAGTTTCGGACGAGGTTCGGATCACTTTCGTTGTATAGTGCATTGCTGAAGGTTGTTGGTTCTGGTGTGATCGCATCTACGGCTGGTTTTGCGCAGGTGCGATGGTCGCAGAAGCGACAAAGGAGTCGCAGGAGTGAAGGTGTTGCTGGGAGCAGGAGTCCTCAGAAGCCGAGGATTTATTCGCATCTGTGAAGGCGCAGATGCGGTGCGAGAGGCGCATGAGCGATCTTAAGCGCAAGAGCGCAAATTGAACTTGCACCTACGTGTGCGCAGCAACGGATTTTTCACCGCAGGTGCGAAAGAAGATCTCCAGCGCTTCTCTACAGAAGCGTGTTTTGGTTGCAAATGCGACGCCGCTGAAGTGGCTAATGTGACGCAGGTGCGAAAGTGCTGGGTAGAATGATAAATACAAGGGTTCGCGATTTCGGCTTCATTTTAACACTTCCAAGCTCGGATTGAGGTGATTTTTGGAGCAATTTTCATCTTGTGGACTGGGGTAAGTGTTCTTTACTTAGTTTTAGTTATATTTCCTTAATCTATCTTCATTTTTGGTAATTGGATTGGGAATTTTAAAGAGGAAATTGGGGGTTTTGGCCTAAAGTTTCATAATGTGAATTTTTGAGTTTTGAACATCGAATTGGAGTCGGATTTGAGTGAAACTAGTATGGTTGGACTCGTAATTGAATGGGTTGTTGGATTTTGTAAATTTTGTCAGGTTCTGAGGTGCGGGCCCGAATTGGGCTTTTGACTTGTTTTGGCTTTTGATTCAAGATTTGATCTTTTTCAATCGGGATTGGTTCCTTTAGCATTGTTTGATGTACTTGAGTTGTTTTTGGTTAGTTTCGGGCCGTTCGGAGGTCGGAACGTGAGGGATCTCATGTTTGGAGCATCGTTTGGCTTGCTCGGCATTGGTATTGGCTTGTTCGAGGTAAGTAACTCTTCTAATCTTGGAGCTGAGGGTATGAACCCTGAATATACGAGTTATGTGTTTGACTATGAGGTGACACATTTGCTAGGTGATGGGCATGTGGACGTGCACCCTGTGAACTGCGATTTCTGTTATTTCTGTGGTACTGTGTAGTTAACTGAACTTCTCTTAAATCATGAAATCTCTACGTACTAGAGTTATCGAGCTGTGATTATGTTTAGAAACCTTGTCTAGGCTACATGCTTATCATGTTAGGACCCACTGAGGTCATTTCTGTTGTTGAGTAATCTGCTTTCATTGCATTACATACTCAGTCATACGCATTCATATGCATATCATATCTCAGTCTCTGTTGTTATTTATTAATGCATCATATCATTATTTTTGGGTTGATATCATGACATTGTGAGCCCGAGAGACTGGAGATATTGATGACTGAGTGAGGCCGAGGGCCTGATTGTGAGGATGATTATAGGATCGGGCAGCACGCCGCAGCGGGTCAGATTGGCTTATATAGCACGTGAGTTGTCTGTGTAGCATGTGAGTTGTCCGTGCGATTCCAGATATTGATATTATGGCACGTGAGTTGTCCGTGTAGTATGTGAGTTGTCCGTGCGGATTATGGCGCTTGGGCTGTAGGAGCCCCTCCGGAGTCTGCATACCCCAAGTGAGCGCAGGTACCTACTGAGTGCGAGTGTTGATTGCTGAGTGCCGAGTGCCGAGTGACTGGGAGGACAGAGTGAATTGATACTCTGAGAGTATGCATATGAGCTTTATCAATGATTTGCATCGCATTTGGCATGCACACTTGACATACAGGCATAGAGATGCATTTTTCCTCATTATGTATAGCATCACATCATTTATGACCTCTCATACATTTTGACATATTGGCCTAGAGAGACATCTTACACTTGCTATCTGAAAGGAAAATGAAACATCTTACTGATTGTTGAAATGATTTTTGGGAAAAATCACAGTTTTCAAACTTTCTCGTATTTGGCTTTCACTAAAAGATTTGGGTTTTCACTGAGATACTTGAAAAGAAATGCTTATTTTTTTTTGGAACTGTGAACGAACTGAGCATTTTATTTCTGATATACCTCTTTTGTTACTTGTACTATGTTGTTATGAACTGTTGTGGAATATTGGTGTTTGACCCGACCTTTATGTTAACTCGTCACTACTTTCAACCTAAGGTTAGGTTTGTTACTTATTGAGTACATGTGGTCGGTTGTACTCATACTACACTTCTGCACCTTGCGTGCAGATACTGACTGCTGATGTTGCTGTGTTCGATAGGAGATGGACTTGAAGATGCACCTGCGTCCTGGTTGTAGCTGCCTCTTGTTCATGGTAGCCTTAGATCTATAAAACTCTGTCTATGTACTTTTCAAATAGACGATGTATTTATTTCATTTTCGCTTTATGAATTTTATTATTAGAAGCTTATGATTTGTACTACTAGTCCTTGGAAAATATATAAAATTCAGTAAATTACTATTGTTTATTTATCTTGTTAATTTCATTAGAATTAGATAGTTGTTAATTAGCTTACCTAGCGGGTTAGGTTAGGTGTCATCACGACTAGTTGGATTTTTGGGTCGTGACAAGAAGGTACCAATACCCACTGGCACAAAGGTCAATCAACTTCATTGGTGATCACATTGGTGTGAGTGATCCGACAAACCTTCCATACTCACCACCATCTTAAGCTGGAAAGGAAAACCTGCTATAACTGCAAATCAGTTAGAAAAACAAAGGCAACAGAGGATTGGGAAGCATAGGCCAAGGAAAGGAAAATGATGACCAAGCTGAACTTTTTTTATGTTTTGTTGGGATGTATTAACTGCAAACTTGCTGATATTTTATGTCGTACCTAAAATACTGTTAATATTGGTACTGGATTTGGATGTCATATTATGACTTGGTTGTGTAAGTTTTTATTGTTATAATATGGCATTTATTCATCCATTAGGTAATCTTTTGGTGATGTAATTGTTGTGATGACAATACTTAAATGCTTATTGACTAATATTTATTCTGTCAATTGTCTCTTTCAAGTTTGCGCGTATCTACATACTTAACTGTTGCGATCTTTTGGCCTTAACAGTGCTGTAGTTTTGAAATGATACAAGTTTAGGTGTTGCTTTGCGGTGTCATTTCTGTGTTGAGTTATTCACAGGTGTATCTACATTCTGAATTTGGAGCAACTATTTTAATGTCTATTATACTCATCTCAATGTGAGAATTCACAATAACTTGTTCGAGGTAGTGCACTAAAATTGTGTTGAAATGATACAATTTTTAAGTAACAATGCAACATGAAAAAACATTACAAATCAGTAGACACTACACAAAGTAGAAATATTTTCATAACATTACAAACCAATTCATCAATACAAAAAGATTCATGTGCATTTTGATTACAACAATACATCATCAAAGACAATAGGCACTAATAGGCATTGATGCATTACTTCATCATCATTGTCGCAAGAAAGCCAACAAACAGTGCAAACGATATCAAAACAAACATCTTCATCTTCACCAATTTCTCTTCCATATCCCTTGCTTTGTTCACTTCAATATTTTTTACAACCTCTAATACATCAACTTTTTCCAGCAATTTGTCCCTTTCAACTTTGCACGTATCCAACAACTGATTCAACATATTGATTGTCACATTAGCAGCATCTAATTTGTACTGCAACTTGTTGATTTCTATCAATGCTCTGTCCGGGTAGGATTTGTCTTGCCATTCCCAATATCTGCACGACTCATTCTAACAAAAACAACCAATAATTATGTTACTAAAAAGAGGAACGAAATTTGTATAATACTTTCAAACAACGAATCACAAGCAAAATTAAAACTTACTTCGGGTTTAGCACACTTATAGAATTTTCTTCCGGGATTTTGAGGTGTGGTTGATTTGAAGTTCTTGGCAATCTCCCCACAATGGCATCTCCTCTTTGATGTAGTTGTTGAATCGGGCATTGAACCCGCCTTTCAGATTGAATCTTGAGTTTTGCAATTATGAATTTTGAGTAATAGAGAAGAGACAACTTTTCTCTAATTAGGGGGGCGAAATATGTTCGAAAAATTAGGGTTCTGAACTTTAAATTAGTTGGAGAAAGGGTGGGTCAAGTATGTGGGTCGGAGAGGGTTCAGTCCAATTTGGGTTATTAAAAAGAACCAGATGACCTTGAGCCTTAAATCAATGCCACGTGTCTATTCCGCCTATTTAGGGGTATTTTTGTTTAATAGTGTAACTGTAAAGAGTCTTTTGACCCGATAGTATAACGAAAGACATTTTTAAACAACTGTTAATAGTAAAGGGATAGACCAGACCCTTTACCATTTTATTAATAATGGAAAAGGTCAAAATTACCATTATGGTCAAAAATACCATGTTGATACCCAATTTATATATATATATATATATATATATATATATATATATATATATATATATATATATATATATATATATATATATATATATATATATATATAAATCTTTTGGCAAAGAGGGTTCGGATCACTCCCTCCCTTCCTAGCTCCACCTCTGCAAATAAATTATAATTGTTATGAAACTAAGGTCAAAGTAACAATATGAAACAATAAATGGAGATAGAGAGAAGGAAGAAATTCTTATTTTTTCTTCAATTGTGTTATCTTTCCATCTATTACAAGGCCTTATATATGCATGAAAAGTGAAGAAATATGTCATTGATATCTCATTAAGCATTTGAGATGAAGATCGTGGAGGAACATCATGGAGAAGTTATGGAGTTACAATCATAACTCCATAAGTATTAGAGTAGTGAGCATTACTCCTTTGGTGGTTATGGACATCCACCATAATTCAAAATTTTATAACACTCCCCCTTGGATGTTCATAGATAATGTGTCTCGTTAAAACCTTGCTAAGAAAAAACCTATGGGAAAAAATCTCAGTGAAGGAAAAAGAGTACACATATCATGTAATACGCATTGCTTGCTGCCTCATTAAAAACCTTGCCAGGAAAACCCAGTGGGATAAAATCATATGTAAGGAAAAAAGAGTACAACGCGTATTTTCCTCCCCGGATGAGAACATCACTTTATTTTCGGAACTGACGCATTCCAATCCCGTACACCAGCATCTCAAATGTTGAGGTTCGTAATGATTCATTGAACAGATCTACCAAACTATCAATCAAATAAATTTGTTGAATATCTATATCACCAATCTGCCGAATATCATGCCTGAAAAGAACTTTGGTAAAATGTGCTTTATTTTGTTGCCTTCAATATATTCTTCTTCCAATTGAGATAAGCAAGCAACATTATCTTCAATATTATTGAAATCTTCTTTTTCAAAGAAAAGTCACACATCGTTTGTGTATTGAGTGACTTGCTTTATCAATTTTTAGTATATTGACATTACTTGAATAAGTATTAACAACTAACTGCCTTGTGAAATAATAATATGGCAGTACCCTCACATACAAATAGATTGTTTGAAAAACGAACTTCAGAAAATGCCTGCATTTGCATAACTAACAAAACCTTGACAATATTTGTTAGAATAAACAAACATATATCAATGATTCCTAGTATTTAAATATCTTCATATAGGAATACAACTATATCTCACTAGCATATTGTTATACTCATGGTCCTAGCAAGATACATTAGTGCACCAATTGCAATAGACACCAAAAATAAATCATGTACGTCATGATTGCTCTAATCCATATAAGGATTTGCTGAAGCTTTATTTAATAAAATTCTTGGAAACCTTATTATGCTTCAGAACAATTTAAATCCTTCAATGATTTCTATTATACGCATATCAAGTTTTTCATGTATTGCCAGATTAAAATCTGAAATGACTACATCCACCACAGGAGAACATGTCTCTATATAATCAATACTAGGATATTTACAAATCTTTTTGTGACACAGGTCATCTTTATATTTATCGACTTGATTGTTTTCTCACAAGAACACATTTATACCTCCACCGGCTTTATACTTTCAGGTGTTGGGACTATCCGTCCAACTTCATATTTTTTAGGTGAAGTCAATTTTCATTGCGTATTTTTCATTTGGCCAATTATTTATCTATCCAAATTTCAGGACGTATTTGAGCTCAAGATCCTCGTCAATATTAATAATATTGAGCGTTACATTATATTAAAAATATCGTCGATGATTATTTTATATCGGTTTCATCGTTACCCAATAAAGACATAATTTATTGGGATCTATTTATTTCATTATTTTTAGGTACCTAAGCCTCTCCCATGAGGTCTTATAAAGTGTTATGTCGTGGTGCTTTCTAGAGCACCTGCCTCCTTATTATGACCATCTTGATCATTTGCTCCTCTCCTTGTTTAAGGAGTTTTATCTTTGGGATCGAATGGTCTATTATGCTTCATGCGTGCCATAGACTCTGTCCATCATGGAATTTATTCTATTTGGAACATTAACAGCTGAAACATTGTATTTAGCTTTGAGTCAGGAAATGAATTATTACTTAAACTTCAAGTTCATATTTTCTTGTATGAGGATCTAGATGTACTCATAATAATTCATTTCATGTATTACTTTTTTAGCTGCCCATTTTCTTCCCATATTGTTGGGATCACCAACACATATCCCTACCCTTATTTGGGGACCCATCTTTGTACATTTTGGTGGAACAATTAAATCATATATCACATCCATATTTCTAGATGAAAATTATTTGGTTCCTGACCATAAACCAATTGTGATAGGGAGAATTTATCATAACTTGTTGGCTAGATGCGTACAAGTGCTGCTGTATATTAAATAATACATCTCATATCAAATTTCTTTTTGGTAGTTTTGTTCTCATAACCAATGATTTAGCTATAATTGGAGGCACACAATTTTTGCTAAACCAACTTGGATTTAAACCATCATTATCAAGATAAATCATCATAATTTATATTCTGGAACTGTGCTCTAATAATTTGAGCAAGCAACCTTGCAAAAGCAAAATTGCAAGTTGATAACAAACGCACATGTGACCATACAATAGATGCATCTATTAAAATCATATAATAGTAAACGGTTCACATAATAGGTGATTGAGCTCATATATATCACTTTTTATTCGTTCTAGAAATCAAAGAATTTAATCCCAACCTTAACTGGTATATCATGAGATTAAGTAGCACAAGAGAATTCTTGAAGAATCTTCATTTCTTCAATATATGACAATGTGAATTTTCAATTAATTTTCGCATCATAATTGAACCAGGATGGCCAACCGGTCATGCCAACTAATATTTGTTTAAATAAATATCTAGCTTACTTGTGGCATGCGATTCCATCATCATGCTTATACCTGTGTAGTACAAACAAAAGGAAAAATCGGGTAACCTTTCATATTTTCCCGGTATAATTATAGTAATTTGAAGATATTCAATCTTCCCTTCATTTATAGTCTCAATATGCCAACCACTTTGGCTAATATCTTTGAAATTCAAAAAGTTTCTTTTGAGTCACAGGATTTTTCGTTACTCATGTCAACATTCTCATTTCTGATACCTCCAGGTCTTGTCACCAAAAATCTTTTCCGATTGACAGAACGTTCCGCTACTAACACTTGAAAAAAGCAGCTTTCAAGGTCTCGTTATAATACCTTGAATTTTATAAATAAATTATGTGTATTTAGGTGATCTTGTTTTTATTGCAAATGTTTTATCACTTTTATTAAATTTAATTTTTCTACTTTATTTGATTAAAAATGGGGGGTGGGGGTATTAAAAAAAGACTTATTATATCTTATTGGATCCCTTAAATCTATTTTGACCCATTTAATAAAAATAATATTTATCTTCTACCCATTTGGGAGATAAATCCTTTATATTAGCAAAATCTTTTTCTCTCTCTCATAAGACATTGTCTTCTTCTTCTAGCCCTTCTATTGGAGAACTCTCAATCCACACAAGTACCATTCTCCCACTACCATCAAGATCACATTTGGTTAAATAAAAGTTTTAGTCTTTATCTTTTGAATATGTTAGAATGTTATCTTCAAGAATCAAGATAGGTTAAGCTTATTTGGACCTCTAGGTTGAATTTGTGGAGAAACTCTCTCAAACTTGTGGTAAGTTTCTTATTCAACATATTTTGGTGAAATTATTAAGTTTGTTGTAAGAGAATTTGAGATTTTAAAAGTAAGAGATTAAATCCTGTTTTTGAACTGGGAAGAAGTTAGTATTTTGAGCGTAACTTTTTCTCTAAAACTCGGATTGTAGTACTTTGAAATTCTGTAAAAATATAAGACATAGATATACAATTGTTATGATACCAAAATGGCAAGTTCTGTCGTCTACTGTGTCAAAAAGGGGCTGAAATACAGGGCAGAATTGCTACAAGGTTTTTATTAAAATAGTTGTGACCCATTTAGTCCCCCTTTTGATATTCATCATGATTTGTTTTAAACATCTTTAAATTTCAGACCTTAAGTGAGTGTTGATTATGTGTTTAAGGTATAAGAGACATTCATTCAACCTAAGGAGCACACCTTAGGAAAATCGCTATTTTCTTGGCTTAGAAGATCTTAAATCCCTTGATGTCGTTTGAGCTTTAGAAACACTAAAGCTCCAAGGTTTGCACATAAACTTGAATGTTTCTTTCAATTTAATTTGTTGAGATATTGTAAGTGGTTAAGGTTTGGTAAAATTTTACCCTACTTTAAACTTGTTGTCATATTGACTTGGTTGCTACTTTACTAGTTTACTTGTGTTGTTGCTTGAGAAAGAATATCTTGAGGCATTTTGATTTATTAGTGGTCACTGAGGTTATAATTTCGTAATTGAGTTATGAATATGTTAAAAATCATATGGGTGTCATGTGAAGTATTTTTGAAAGACAATTTAACTCGCCCACATATACGGATTGCTTGAGCATCATTCATTCTTATTGGGATTTTATCCCTCTTGTGATAGTGACTTTATCACTTTTATTGGCATGCCTTTTGTTTGGATCTTGACCCATCTTGCCTTTGAAGTCACATTTCATCTTATGTCACGACCCAAAATCCATAAAGGTCGTGATTGCACCGAACACCACTGTCAGGCAAGCCAACAATAAATACTTAATTAAATCCTCATTTTAATATTTTTGAAATCGTAAATTTACTTCAATTTATCTAGTAAAATATGAATTTACAAAATAAATAACAATATTTTCCAATTTACTTCAATTTGTCTAGTAAAAATGTTTTCCAACAATAATAGTAGCTACGTACGGACTCTCGTCATCTCGTACGTACGTAGCCCCCACTATTAGGTACATATATTTATTTAATTCACATATAGGGTTAATTCCCTCTTACAAGGTTAGAAAGGAGACTTACCTTGCTCTGAAATTCCATAACCGGCTCCAAGGCCGCTCCGACAATTCAAACTGATGCCCGTCGCTCCAAAACTAGTCAAATATGACGCAAGCGAATCAAAATATACTCTATACTCATAATTAATCATTTTATAACAAATTCCAACTACGTTCGAAAAATTGATAAAATCACCCTCGGGTCCACGTGCCCGAATTCCGAAATTTTTCGAAGATAAACTTTACCCATAACCCCACGAACTCAAATATATAATTTATTCTCCATTTCATGACCAAATTCGTGATCAAAATCCAAGAATATAAATTTCTAGGTTTCCTACCAAAACCCCACAATTTGTACAAATTTTCATGCCTAAATCCATGTATAAACCTTGTATGTAACTCACAACTAGTAGAAATCACTTACTCATGCTTGATGATGAAATTCCCTCTTCAAAAGCTCCAAAAATCGTCCAAGTCTTGTGAAAATGGGTGAAATGGACTCAAACCCCGCTTTTAAAACATTCTGCCCAACCCAGGTCCGCCCTTCTTCGCGATCGCGGGAGTGCCTTCGCGATCGCGAAGGCTAAGCACACTGCCTCTACATTTTCCTCTACGCGAACGCGACATTCTGTAACCGAACACTTCGTGATCGCACTCCTCCTTACGCGATCGCGATGAGAAAATGCGTAGCATCAGGCCACCCTTCATTCCTTCTTCGCGAACGCATTACCACAACCGTATTCGCGTAGCACAACTACCCACCACACCGCGATCCCATGTCCATCATCCCGACCGCATAGCACATTTCACAGCCACCCCCAAACAACTCTACGCGATCGCGGACTTCCACTCGCGATCGCGTATAAGGAAACCAGCAACAGTCATGACAACAACTTCAGCAGATCCCTCAAGTCGAATTTCAATCCGTTAACCATCCAAATTTCACCCGAGGCCCTCGGGACCTCAACCAAATATACCAACACATCCCAAAACACGTTACGAACTTAGTCGAGCCTTCAAATCACATCAAACAATGTCGAATTCATGAATCGCACCCCATTCCAAGCTTAATGAAATTTAGAATTTCAACTTCTACATTCGATGCCGAAACCTATCAAATCACGTCTGACTGACCTCAAATTTTGCACACAAGTCATAATTGACATTACGGACCTACTCTAACTTCCGGAATCAGAATCCAACCCCGATATCAAAAAGTCCACTCCCGGTCAAACTTCTCAAAATTATCCAAATTTCCAACTTTCGCCAAATGATCCCAAAATGACTTACGGACCTCCAAATCCATTTCCGGCCGCGCTCCCAACACCAGAATCACCATACCGAGCTATTCCCAGGATCGGAATTCAAAAAGGACATCGATAACATTGAAATGCAATTCAACCCAAATTTATAGAATTCTTCCAAAATTCTAACTTCCACAATAGGTGCCGAAATGCTCCCGGTGCATCCAAAACCCGATCCGAACATACGCCCAAATCTGAAATCATCATACGAACCTGCTGAAACCTTCAAATCACGATTCCGAAGTCGTTTACTCAAAATCCAACCTTAGACAATTCTTCCAACTTAAAGCTTCCCAAATGAGAATTTTCTTTCCAAATCAACTCTGAACTCCTTGAAGCTCAATTCCGACTTTCCGTACAAGTCATTATACCTGAAGTGAAGTTGCTCATGGCCTCAAACTGCTGAACGATGCGCTAGAACTCAAAATGATCGGTCGGGTCGTTACATTCTCTCCCACTTAAACATACGTTCGTCCTCGAACGTGCTAAGAACTGCGTTGGAGTTATCCGAAATCACTGTTTAATACCTCGTGCACTTACCCGTGCTGCCACAACTCAGTTGAGCATACTATCTCAAGCCAGTCTGAAGATTTTCCATTTTACTTAGCCAAATAAGCCTTAGAGTCCAATTCCAACATCCGGAATTCTCTGCCAGGCATGTTCCCATCATACAAACACCGTATCAATCACTACACGATGCACCGATTCATGATTGCAAACCTTTGCTGAATTCACACTATGCACTACATAACCCACATGACCATAATAACATCCTCTGATAACAATAGCCGAAATTCCACGAATCTGATGCTCACAATGCACCTCATGACATATATAAGTCTTGTTCTAACTCTTGCAATATCGCCATGACGGAAGAGATGTGTAGAAATGCATAACCAACTGCAGAGTCAACAAATCATTGAATCTCTCCCTTTGACTAGAATCATCACCCCATTATGAACCAAATAATGATATTTGCTCTTTAATATACTTCATATAATCCGATCGCACTAATCCCAGATCCAAAAAACTTTTCTCCCCCGGTATAAGTTGCTCGAGCAACAAGCACCTCAGATATGACCAAAAGTCTCATATGATGCCGCAATGTGCCAATAAGCTACAAACTCGAACGTGATACATAAGGAAAACGAATCTCCGTAAGGGACTACTCAACCCACACAACTAATTAGACAACCGAAAAGGTGTTATGAACCTTCCCCAAAAAATGGAAAACAAAACACACGCAAATAGATATAGGGGACTGTACTCAACATCACATTGTTGCGGCGCTCAACCAGATCCAAACAACATGCCTGTGGCGGTGTGCCACCTGATTCACATATAAAATCTATATAAGGAAATACTTACCGAGCTAGAATGTTCATTATTACAAAAATACCCGAATATCGGCCACAAGCGCGCTAAGTGCATATTACCATCCCTGGGGAGACAGATAGCGCCATACGCTACAAAACTCAAGCACAACTAAGGTGTGATATATGATTTGAATGTCGAGAGACATCCTGCTCACATAACATCATCGCTACGCGGAACCTCAACACATATGAAATTAACAAGTCGTTTCATAACTCACACCACACAATATATTATTACATGAAGTAGCCGACGACTAAATGCCATCCAACGTCCGAATACTCCTCCATAAGGAGCACTATGCTGAAATGAACACATCCGGCCTGATATAGAGCCCATATTTATATTTAAATCCATCCACAGACCTCAAGCCGATTCTGATCACACTGTATTAGGCTAATAATCTTTTAAGGATCCATAATAACCATTTTCCCCATAACACTCAAGAACAAACATCATATCCGGAACAAACCTCCACAGTCCACAACCAAATGAACCGAGCGCTCTTCATGCATAAATTCTCATATGAACAATAGTACCGCAATCTCCATACTCAGTTCTAATCTTCGATCAATCAAGTGACTACATGTCACACTTATACAATCTTCACGTGGAACGTGCTCCCACGACCTTCCGCACCAGATAACAAGTCTGCACATCCATACCACCGGCCGCACAAACGCTGTAAGGCAAATCAAAAATCCAAAATCACTACTCAAAGCCTCTTGCACAAGACACCGATCTCAGGTGACGCTAAAGACAATACCAGCTTACTCAAACCATCCGAATCCTTTCCCACTCATCCGAGCTCTTGACATTCTTGTCGACACCAAACTACAACCTTGATCCTCAAATTTCGAACTATTAATAGGGTAAACATTTCATCACATAGAAACCTTTTATTTAACTCATTCCAAGAGAACCATCGCAACACGCGACTGAATCCTTATATCCGCAGAAAATACCAACCTCAAGTAGTGGTCTAAACCACCATAACCCCTCCGGGATCCATCTGCACATAACATGCCATAATACTCGAAAGCCTCGAAATAAGATCGGTTACGGCGACCATCAAACCTTGCACGTACCGTCACAAATCAAATGAATAACCCAACCCACTGAAGGAGCTGATCATTGCCATCAGTATGCTAATTCAATCATTACTAACCAAACACGACTTCTCCTAATTTACTCTGGATCTTCCTTAGAAATAACAACAACTCCTTTATCAATATAACAAACTCAATCCGCATTGGCTTGCAAAGCATAGGCGTCACAAGCGGTACACTGAACACCAACCCAATCTCGATGAAAAAAAGGAAAAGAGTAAAGGAGAAGCTTCCATTCTAGAAGCTACCGCTTCCCGCCTCCCTCGATCCTGAGTGGCCTTGAATCACGAGACCATGCTGTCTCAAATCCCATGAACCATTTCATCCCCTCCTTGTGCGCATATTCGCATCTTCAACTGGTACACCCATTCTGATAATTCCTCTATGAGTCCGAAGTTATTTTCTCCCATTCTTCCAATACTATACCGCAGACCAAAGGTAATATAGAACACTCCAAGCCCCTATTATAATCTGCAAAATCTCGATACTCAACCATACTACTAGCTCGAAATCCTTAGGCACCGCACCCTAAATTTTTAAACCCACTAGAATCATTGCTGCGAGTCACCCACTCCGACCTGGTCCCGAATATAATTAACTCCAAGGCTCTGCTAGCACATGAACACTCTCTCAATAAGCACCCGACTGAATCTCTTTCCTTGTACATCACATCTACACTAAACATAAACTCTGAGTCTTCCCAAAGCCTGAACATGAATCAATAAGGCCAATTATAGCACACATTCCTCAAATTCTTTGCCCAAATCACCACTGATAACCCTCTTCCTTAGTCATAATATTCCACCAATATGCCGATAACCAGAAATTTCTCAATTAGCTGACCATGCAATCCAACCGTAGGTGGTGGAACACTCTTACTTAGCTTGAAGCTACCATTGCATAACTCTAGAACCCTCCAAGATTCTTTCTTCATCGTTGCACTGATCTTGCACAACCAACTCGCCAAATTCCTTGAAATCCTTCCATTTGACCTTTCATGAACACTCTGAATCACTAACCACATTCACATATTCGACCTCTTGCCGGAAAACCAGTAGAATTCTTTCGTGACAGCCCCATCAACACCACGCAATCGCTAACCTGCTCACAGGAGATAACTTACTTGTGGAAATTGCATGCCGACATATTCCCACAATGCTGCACCGAGTACAATTACCATGAAGCAAACAAACCATCCTGAGCTCGTGCTCATCCACCAGATGTACACATTCCTCATTGGCATCAACTAAACGTGCGACAATACATTCCAACCCAAAATCATGTTGTATCCTTTTTCATATTAAGCTACCCCCTCCTGTCACACCCAATCTTCCTCAAAATAGCAGCCGATATTCCAAATTAAGCCCGCAGACCTAGTCACTCTCCACCATGAATTCCAATCACTCCAAACTTTCCTCAAGACGTGTAGCTATCCTACCCCGTAACCCATATGCTACCTTGCCACTCTCCCATTTTGGTCAAACCCTCTCCTTTAAGCAACTACTCGACTTTTGTTTCTCACACTTGGTCTTCTAGGAACTTAACCACCACAATACACCTCCCACATGCCCTTCCTCATCCTTCGCTGCCTAGTTGTTGCCTTAAATCAAAATCTACCTCTATAGCACTTAAACCGATAGACCGCTACCAACTTTAAACCCTTCCAGAAATCATCTATCTCGAGCCATCAATATCGAAAATGCCGATTTGATCCTGAATCATTGCACACTGCGACTTTTGACAGCCGCTTCTCGGTACCATTTATAATACTCTACCCAAGGCGAATTGAAAGAAATCATAATACCGGCGAACTTAATACATTATAACCAATCAAGGACGATGACGCCACATCACAGGCGAAGATTCTGCCACGCTCGAAAATATCGAGTCCCGCTACTCCATCAACCCAAGTCTGAACATTCTTAGTTCGATTGCCTTTCCTTCGTTGGAAGTAAAATGCTGGATCTCTGAATCATGCACTGAGTAAACCTCCTTTCAAGTCATTCACTGCCTCGACACATGGGCAAGCATCCTACCATCACATCAATATTGTGCGATAACAACTCATGAGCATCATAGCAACCTGTACATAGCCTCAATGCTCTCAGAAGTAAAGCTACTAAGCTGAAATGACAAATATCTTTCCACAAGGCGACGATAATAGCCCAATCAACTACGCAGGGAGAAACATCCTGTACCACATTTGTAGAACCATTACAATTCCTCAATTCCCGATTTATAACCAGCGCTTCATGTCATATAAGATTGAATGGGAAAGAAATGAAGGCATAAGCCTCAAAGGAATCAAATCGCACGATGAGGAATCAAGAAGGGAAGTGCTCCTAACAGTCCTGTAGCCTCTCAAAGATAAGTACAGACGTCTCCGTACCGATCCGCAAGACTCTACTAGACTCGCTCATGACTCGTGAGACCTAAGTGAACCTAGTGCTCTGATACCATGTTGTCACGACCCAAAATCCATAAAGGTCGTGATGGCGCGAGCACCACTGTCAGGCAAGCCAACAATAAATACTTAATTAAATCCTCATTTTAATATTTTTGAAATCGTAAATTTACTTCAATTTATCTAGTAAAAGATGAATTTACAGAATAAATAACAATATTTTCCAATTCCAATAGTGAACATCTCATAATCATCCCAGAACCCGGTGTCACAAGTGCATGAGCCTTTTTTAGAAATTTAAAATAAAATACAATAACTGTCCGGAATACAACTTAGACAGGAAAGAAAATACAATACTCTAAAGGAGACTCTGCTGGCTGCGGTGCGTCGTATAGAATGCAGCTCACCTAAGTCCCCTCCATAATTCCGCCTCTACGCCCACAAGGCCGCTAAACATATGTGTACCTGCACAAAAATGTGCAGCAAGTGTAGTATGAGTACGTAAATCAACGCGTACCCAGTAAGTATCCCGCCTAACCCCGAAAAAGTAGTGACGAGGGGTCGATTTCGACACTTACTATGGGCTATAAATGGGATATCAATGATATAATTAAGTCTGGATTATATGAACGGTTGCAAGCTCAATATTTTGAAGTAAGTAAGCAGTTCTTTCATAATTAAGAAATCTCAAAATTTATCTCCCATTATTTAACAATTTAACTCAGGCCAAGGAGGCAATATCATTATTTATAAATTTCAAGGCAAGCAATACAAGCATGCGCAAATCATGCCGAGGTCGTACGCACGATCCAACAAATATTTAAACTGTGCACTGCCAGAGGGTCGAATGACACGAACCATAAATGCATCTATTTACTACCGAGGCGCTCGACCCGATCCATAAATAAAAATTATTCTCAAGAAAACACAAGTTTCTCATTTACAGTCAAGTATCTCATACAAACCTTCAAGTAAGTGAATTTAACCTTATACAATTCTTTTATCAATTTCTATCATAACTAAGTGATTATATTAGCAAGTAAGGGCACAAACATTCCAAGTATAGCATGATACGGATCCTAAACTACCCGAACAATAGCGTAATAGTAGCTACGTACGGACTCTCATCACCTCGTACGTACGAAGCCCCCACAATTAGGTACAAACATTTATTCAATTCACCTATGAGGTTAATTCCCTCTTACAAGATTAGAAAGGAGATTTACCTTGCTCCGAAATTCCATAACTAACTCCAAGGCCACTCTGACAATTCAAACTGATGTCTGTCGCTCCAAAACTAGTCAAATATGACGCAACCGAATCAAAATATGCTCTAATACTCATAATTAATCATTTTATAACAAATTCCAACTCCGTTCGAAAAGTTGATAAAATCACCCTCGGGCCCACGTGCCCGGATTCCGAAAATTTTTAAAGATAAACTTTACCCATAACCCTACGAACTCAAATATATAATTTATTCTCCATTTTATGCCCAAATTCGTGATCAAAATCCAAGAATATCAATTTCTAGGTTTCCTACCAAAACCCCACAATTTCTACAAAGTTCCATGCCTAAATCCATGTATAAACCTTGTATGTAACTCACAACTAATAGAAATCACTTACCTCGTGCTTGATGATGAAATCCCCTCTTCAAAAGCTCCAAATATTACCCAAGCCGTGTGAAAATGGGTGAAATGGACTCAAACCCCACTTTTAAAACATTCAGTCCAACCCAGGTCCGCCCTTCTTCGCGATCGTGGGAGTGCCTTCGCGATCGCGAAGGCTAAGCACACTGCCTCCGCATTTTCCTCTACGCAACCTCACACAAGCCCACGCGAACGCGACATTTTGTAACCCAACACTTCACAATCGCACTCCTCCTAACGCGATCGTGATGAGCAAACGTGTAGCATCAGGCCATCCCTTATTCCTTCTTCGCGAAAGCATTACCACAGGCGCATTCGCGTAGCACCACTACCCACCACACCGTGATCGCAGGTCCATCATCCCGACCGCATAGCACATTTCACAGCCGCCCCCAAACAACTCTACGCGATCGCGAACTTCCACTCACGATCGCGTATAAGGAAACCAGCAACAGTCATGACAACAACTTCAGTAGATCCCTCAAGTCGATTTTCAATCTGTTAACCATCCAAATTCCACCCGAAGCCCTCGGGACATCAAACAACATCGAATTCATGAATCACACCCCATTCCAAGCTTAATGAAATTTAGAATTTCGATTTCTACATTCGATACCGAAACCTATCAAATCACGTCCGATTGACCTCAAATTTTGCAAATAAGTCATAATTGACATTACAGACCTACTTCAACTTCTGGAATAGGAATCCGAACCCGATATCAAAAAGTCCACTCCCGGTCAAACTTCTCAAAATTATCCAAATTTCCAACTTTCGCCAAATGACCCCAAAATGACCTACGGACCTCCAAATCCATTTCCGAACACGCTCCCAACACCAGAATCACCATACAGAGCTATTCTCAGGCTCAGAACTCCAAAAAGAGATCGATAACATTGAAATGCGCTTCAACCCAAATTTATAAAATTCTTCCAAAATGCTAACTTCCACAATAGGTGCCGAAACGCTCCCGGGGAATCCAAAACCCGATCCGAACATACGCCCAAATCTGAAATCATCATACAAACATGCTGGAACCTTTAAATCCCGATTCCGAGGTCATTTGCTCAAAATCCAACCTTAGTCAATTCTTCCAACTTAAAGCTTCCGAAATGAGAATTTTCTTTCGAAATCAACTCTAAACTCCCTGAATCTCAATTCCGACTACGCGTACAAGTCATAATACCTGAAGTGAAGTTTCCCATGGTCTCAAACTATTGAATGACACGCAAGAGCTCAAAACGACCAATTTGGTCGTTACATCTTAATCATGGACTTTGTCCATTTTGAGTATGGATGGGAAAGCCACTTTCAATATGGCTCTTGATTCTCTTGATAATTGGGTGACTACCTTACTAGATCTATGACTCCGGTCCTTCTTGTTACTTGATTTTTATTTGATGTAATTGCATGACGCATGTGTTGGGCGAATCAACTAATCGATGGACTTTCTCGGATTATAGTCGGAAATCTTCTTGACATTTGAGATTTTGAATAATGGTATCTTGAACTATGTTTTGATTTTATATATAGCTCTCTTGAGATGATTGTACTTTCATTAAATACTTGATGGAGATTTTAATAAGCTCATATCTAGAATTTATTCCTTTTATTCATTTCATAATTTTTATACGTGGGGATTTTGACTACTTATTAGCGCTTTTTAGCTCTCGTTTTAGTCCAAAAGTATTTAATTATATTCTCGAAAGCTGATGAAATGTGCTTAATTGCAGGAGTATTGGAAAATGAGCCACTAAGATGAAATCTAACTAAAAAATGAGTGATCTGAACTCAAGAACAAAAATCAGGCACAAAAGCTCAAGTGTGGATCGCAGATTTTCATTTGCGGCCGCAGAATGTGAAGGAAATTTAACAGAGTCCAAGTGCAAAGTGCGGACCGCACAATTATTGTGCGGCCGCAGAAGCAATGCAAGAGCTAAAGTTCAAAGAGTCTAATTTCAAGCTCAAAAAAATGTGGACCACACAATAATTGTGCGGCAGCAGAAATCAGCTATGCGGCCACACTCAGAAATGTGCGGTCCGCAAAAGAGCCCTGTGCGGCCGCACCAAGAATTGTGCAAACCGCAGAATATGAGAGATGCGGCCGCAATCCAGAATTGTACGGCCATAGAGTCAACTCCTGTCAAGACTAAAGAGAAGTGCGGACCGCACATAGAATTGTGCGGCCGCAAAACCTCAGAAAGGGCATTTTTGTCCGAAAATTCTAGCTTGTATAAATTGACTAGTTTCATGAAATTAGGTCAGGTTTTGAAATATTGAAAGTCCAGTAGCCGTTTTTACTTGCCTCTTTAGGCAACTTTAGCTTACTTTGGTGATTTAATATTAAATTTTTATCTTTTAATCTTGCAATATGAGTTTTATCATTTTTTCTTCTTTATTTTCTTCTATACCCATTATGAGTATCTAGATTTCTAACTAGGGTTGTGACCCAACCCTAGTGTGTAAACCCAATGGGTGTTTGATTTATGGCTTGTTTATGGTTGAGAGTTTAGTATTTAGCCTTGCTCTTGCTTTTGATTGTAGAATTAATGGTTGCAAACATTAGTTCATACCTATTTGACTAGGTCTCTTCTTGAGAAAGAGAGACTTAGTCTAGGAAAACTTGGCTAACAAAAATTTGTGATAAAATCAAGAGATTGATAGTCCCAATTAAAGCGTTGAACCTAGAGATAGTAAAACCGACTTGAGCATTTTATCAACTGTTATGTTCAATACCCATTTGGACTTGGGAAAGCTAAATTGGGCAAAATTACTCTCTTACTGAGAGGTATTGAGTGGGTACTTGAGTGTTGATAGCTATAATACACCCCGACTAACGAAACAAGCTTTACAGTTTACAACCCATTAGGCAAACACCTAGGTGAAGGTCATAGCCCTAGGCCTTTTACACTATTTGAAAGCAACAACAAAAACAATTTATTAATTTTAATTATTTATCTTGCAATCTTAGTTTAAACTAGATATAGAATCAACCAAATCTTGTAAAAGTGTAATTTAAGATACTTCAAGCTCATTCACCACAATATATACTTCTAAACCCCATTCATATAGCTCCATGTGGAATTCGACCCCGACTCTCTGTTGGGTATTACTATTGAATCGACCGTTTCATAACCTCAAATAGAGGTGTGACTTGGACGAGATCAATATTTGGTGCCGTTGCCGGGGGAGCATACAAACGGATGTAGCTATATATTTGGTTTTGTGTGTGAATTGTCTTTTTTTCCTTCCGTATTACTAATATTTTTGGTGAAATAATTGTAGGTGAAACAATGGCTCTCAACAACAATGATCCTCTCAGAAACATGCCTTTGGGGGATGTGGACGCGGAACATGGTCGGGCACCCAATCAATGTGGGTGTCGTGATGTCAGTCAACATGTCCTTGGTTTCCAGGCAAGGTGACACCTCCTACCCATATCCCAACACTATCACTGAGTAGCTCACAGAAGCGGGGTGGAACCAAGGGATTTTGACACCAAGGTGAAGGCGAAGAAGCCTTTCTTGTGGTATTCGTTAATGGATGGTGGAAACCCAAAGAAGAAGGTTCAACCCTCTACTACTGTAGGCCAGTCTGATGAGCCTGTCAGGGTAGCTGCTCGGACAGTTGACATGCCATCTACTTCAGCAGATCCTTCTAATAGTGTAGCAGCTATGCCTCCACCTCTTTATTCAGGTCCTTCAGCATCAGTGCCTTCCACATCGGTTTTGAAGCTGGTGCCCATGCCCGCTCATCCACTATCTGCACTGCGAGTCTCCCTAACACTGGCGAGCCTCAACAACTGGATGCAAACAACCACTACAAAGCTGACTGCATATCCAGTTTTGTTGCAACACAGTCATTTATCTCGGCACCACAAATTTCTTCGACGGTGGAGGACACATTGAACAAGATCTTAGAGAACCAGACCACTATCATGAACACCCTGGTAGCACATAGCACAATGATTGAGGAGCTCGGGAAGCAGGTAAAGAAAATGAAGAAATCCCAGGCGTCCAAGAAATCAACAAACAAACTGATGAGAGAGGTGACTAAGATAGCAGCAGCTGGTGACCTTCCATTTGACATACTGATGGGGACAGACCCAGCAACACCAGTAGATCCAGCCACACCATCAGCACCAGCTGGCCAATTAGAGGAGCCAGACATGGCTGCCGACACTGCTGAGGCGGTGATCCAGATGTCCACCAACCCAGTTACTCCCAAAGCCGGGGATGATGAGATCGAGTTAGAGGAGACTGAGGGCGGTGATGCTGCTATGGACACAGAGATGTCCAAGGCCACATATGGAGTCTTATTTACTCTTACCTTTCCTTATTCTTATTTTGTTAAGCATTGGGGACAATGCTTATTTTTATTCAGGGGGTGGAGTTTATTTGATATTTGGATATTTGACATTTGGTTTGTAATAACTGATAACATTTTCCTCTTTTATTTTATTTATGTATATATTCTTCCCTCTTTCTCTATTGATGTATATATTCTATCTTTTCCCCTCTCAGTGTGTACATTCATTTATGTCTTTAGTAGCTTTCTTTGTAGCTTCTTTATTCTCTTTTCTTATTAGCCTATGTTTAAGTTTATAGCTTCTTTTTATGTTTTTAGTAGTCAATAAGCCTTTGGTTTTCTTAATGCCACAGTTCTTTCCAAATGTAGTTTTTGTGTGAACCGGGTGATTCTTCCCAACGATGGATGGCATGACAACCTTCTTAAGGGATTGAGTCCGTTTTTAATGTTTAGGTAAGAATAGTAGTAGTAATGAATAAAAGAGTCAAACATGCTTCACTTGGTACCAACACACTTAACTACATGTTTATGGTTAAAAATAAGTTTCTCGGGAAAGAAGTAGCTCTAATTAGCGACTTTGTGACTCTTGCATTAACATAGGCAATCATCAAATGGTTTAGTCGAGCCATAGTCATTTTCAATCTTAAATATAGTCGTTGTGGGCCCTCGACTCTATCCTTTTTAACATTCCAGCTACGTGAGAGGTGAGATGATTTTGTTGCAAGTATAAGTACCCGTGCAAATGGTCTAGAACTTGCCCCGAATGTGTTTCTAGGCAAAATTTTAAGTTTTACTTGGCTTGAGAAGTGATTGTAGGCTCTCCTTGACCCACTTGAAATTTTTCATGACCCACCAAAGTCATTATCCCTAGTCAACCCCTTTGAGCCTAAAACCTTTCTCATTTGATAACCATGTTACATGTCTTTACCCGTTTTGTAGTGACCCCCTCTTGGCACCCGAGCTTTCCTTAACATTCTTAAGAAATAATTGGTTAAAACATAAGTTTGGGGGAGGTACGAGGAGTTTGAAAAAGGTATCAAGGCACAAAAAGAGAAAAGAAATGAAGAAAAGGGGAGGCAAGAAAAAGAAAGAAGAACAAAAACAAAATAAATGCAAAAAGAAAGTGAATAAGTTGAAAAATTGAAGGGATTTCAAAGAATGGTAATGATGCAAAGCATGGAGAAAACAAAGAAGGAGTAAATAAATATCATGACCAATAAAAAGTGATGCTAAGTCTCCCTAACCCCCATATGGGAAAGAAAATGCCTCCTAAAAGTGGCATAGCATGAGTTGATAAGAGAAAATAGAGTGCTTAAGAAAAGATAAACCCGTTCTATCCTATTATATCCAACCTTAGTCCAAAAGCCTTCATTACATTCCCAAAAAGCCTTACGTGATTTCAAGCCGAGTGAGCTTACATTAGTAGTGATTTACATGAGGGGAAAGCCTATGACACTTAAAGCCGTACTTGCGACATTCTTTTGAGACAGATGAGTGAACTTTCCACAAATCCTTGAATTGAGTGCTACATTATTAAGTGAGGTATGTTAATTGAGAGTAGAAGAGGAGGAGTTTGGGATCCACAATGACCTACATAAAAGAGCGAGCTTCCTTGATGAATAAAGTCAATTCTTGATGCTCAAGTGTCACATTAGAACGATTTGTACTTAAAACTTCAAATCATTGCCTTGTTGATAATTCATAAGTGATATGGGTAAGTATTGGTCCCAATTGATATGTGTTTAATACACCTTAGATTAGCTGGAATAGCTCTCATTTTAGTCCAAAAGTATTTAATTGTATTCCCGAAAACAGATGAAATATGCTTAATTGCAGGAGTATTGGAAAATGAGACACTAAGATGAAATCCAACTCAAAAAGGAGTGATCTGAACTCAAGGACAAAAATCAGGCACAAAAGCTCAAGTGCGGACCGCAGATTTTCATTTGTGGCCGCAGAATGTGAAGGAAATTTAACAGAGTCCAAGTGCAAAGTGCAGACCGCACAATTATTGTGCGGCTGTAGAAGCTATGCAAGAGCTAAAGTTCAGAGAGTCTCATTTCATGCTCAAAAAGAAATGCGGACCGCACAATAATTGTGCGGCCATAGAAATCAGCTACACGTCCGCACTCAGAAATGTGCGGTATGCAGAAGAGCCCTGTGCGGCCACACCAAGAATTGTGCAGACTGCAGAATATGAGAGATGCGGCTGCAATCCAGAATTGTGCGGCCACAGAGTCAACTCCTGTCAAGACTAAAGAGAAGTGCGGACCGCACATGGAATTGTGCGGCCGTAGAATCTCCGAAAGGTCATTTTTGTCCGAAAATTCTTGCTCTGTATAAATTGACTAGTTTCACGAAATTAGGTCAGGTTTTGAAATATTGAAAGTCCAGTAGCCGTTTTTACTTGCCTCTTTAGGCAACCTTAGCTTACTTTGGTGATTTAACATTGGATTTTTATCTTTTAATCTTGCAATATGAGTTTTATCATATTTTATTCTTTATTTTCTTCTATACCCATTATGAGTAGCTAGATTTCTAACTAGGGTTGTGACCCAACCCTAGTGTGTAAACCTAATGGGTGTTTGATTTATGGCTTGTTTATGGTTGAGAGTTTATTATTTAGCCTTGTTCTTGCTTTTGATTATAGAATTAATAGTTGCAAACATTAGTGCATGCCTATTTGACTTGGTCTCTCCTTGAGAAAGAGAGACCTAGTCTAGGAAAACTTGACTAACAAAATTTTAGGATAAAATTAAGAGATTGATAGTCCCAATTAAAGGGTTGAACCTAGAGATAGTAAAACCCGACTTGAGCATTTTATCAACTGTTTTGTTCAATACCCATTTGGACTTGGGAAAGCCAAATTGGGCAAAATCACTCTCTTACCGAGAGGTATTGCGTGGGTACTTGAGTGTTGATAACTATAATACACCCCGACCAACGAAACAAGTTTTACAGTTTATAACTCATTAGGCAAACACCTAGGTGAAAGTCATAGCCCTAGGCCTTTTACACTATTTGAAAGCAACAAGAAAAATAATTTCTGAATTTTAATTATTTATGTGATGACCCAAAAGGTTATTTTTAAATTTAATAATTATTTATGTGTTCTGAGACCTCAAATAGCACTATTCATCATTCTTCGACTTACGTGCGTAGTCCGTATAATTTTTCGGAAAGTTTTTATATGAAAAATAGATTAAAATATGAAATAGAACTTTAGAACTAAACTGAGTTGACTTTGTTCAACCTTTTTAGAAAACAGACCCAGATCAGTATTTTGACAGTTTCGGTAGGTCTGTATCGTGATTTAGGACTTGGGCGTATGCTTAGAATTTAATTTGGAGGTCCCTAGATCAAGTTATGGCCATTTGACAGAAACTAGAAATCTTAAGGCTAAAGATTTCCAAAGTTTGACCACGGAGTTTAATTTATTGATATCGGACCCGGATTGAGATTCCGAAAATTTGAATAGATCTATTATGTCATTTAGGACTTGTGTGCCAAATTTAAAGTTATTCCGGATTCATTTAATAATGTTTTGGTACGAGTTTTTAAATTAAAAAGTTTGAAACTCACAAGTCCGAATCGAGATGTGAATTGTAATTTTAATGTTGTTTGATGTGATTTGAAACCCCGGGTACGTCCGTATTATGTTACGGGACTTGTTGGTATATTTGAACGGGATCCCGAGTGGCTCGGTGAGTTTCAGGGTGTGTTTTGAGCGAGTCCGGGCATTTCGGCACTCTGAAGTTGTTCTGGAACTTTTGGAAGTGCGGGGGCACATTTTTGAGTGTTGGCAAAGGAAAAAGTGCGGACCGCACAATTCTGCCCGCGGCCGCACTCCACGGGAGTTCTGTAGGTTCGATGTTCTCACTTCGTAAGCTTATATCTTTTAATCTATAAGGAATTTGGAGATGATTCAAAAACGAAAGTTGTAGCCCTTTGAATCTAGTTGCCAGAAAGGTATATCATTACGCATTTGTATATTTGTAGAGAAAGTTATGGTCAATTTACTGAAGCATGGTAGTGCAACCACTATTGAAGTGAGGCCGCACAATTTTGATCGTGGCCGTAGAACCCGGGATGTGCAGCCACACAAAACTATGTGCGGTCAGCACAATGAGGGGTCACATTGTGTATTATAAAATCGAGGGTTTGGGTATTATTTCACATTTGGACTTTGGGAGCTCGGTTTATGATGATTATTCGTGGGTGTTTCAAGAAATTCATTGGGTTAAGTGTTCCTTATCCTATATTGATTATATTTCATGATTCCATACTCATTTACATCATGAATTCGTGAATTTATGGAAGAAAAATCAGATTTTTATAAAATCTTCCAAGAATGTAAAATTAAGATTTGAAGGTCAATCCGATGTCCGAATTCAATAATTTTTGTATGGTTGAACTTGTATCAGAGCGGGTGTTCATATTTTGTGCATTTTTCCGGGATTCGATACGTGGGTCCCACTATTGAATTTTTAGATGAATTTTGGATTTTAATCCGAAAAATTTGTAATTTCATACGGTATTGATTCCTACGATTTGTATTGAGTATATTGAAATGTTTATGACTAGATTTGAGGATTTCAGACACGAATTCGTGAGGCAAAGGTTTATTGGAATCTTGAATTTGCTTGCAAAGCGAGGCAAGTGTCGTGGTTAACCTTGACTTGAGGGAATAGAACTCTTGAACTATTTATTATGTGAAATTTATGTGAACGACGTATAGGCGAGGTGACGAGTGTCTATACGTTGTCAAATTAATTAGTTTTCTAATTATTTGAAGATCATAGATTGTTTTAAATCATGAATTAATTATTATATTAATTGTTTCTCTCATATTCCTTGCTCAATATTATGCCTTGAATCCATGCTATAATTGTTACATATTTATTTGAATCCATGCCTTGTTTGTATCATCTTCCAGACAACTTTATTTTATTCAGACCCTTGTTTGTACTATTCTAAAAGCTCATGCACTTGTGAATCCAGTTCTGGGATGGTATTTAGACATTGCGATTATTATGACTCACTATATTTCAGACTTTATTTCCGCATTTGTTTCTTTGTTATTAATTAATTCAAAATTGTGTTAAAATGGCTAATTATATTCTAACGTTGGCTTTCCTAGCAAGTGAAATGTTATGCGCCATCACGGTCCCGAAGGTCGGAATTTTGGATCGTGACAAGTTGGTATCAGAGCACTAGGTTACCTCGGTCTCACTAGTCACGAGCAAGCTTAGTAGAGTCTGAAGGATCGGTACGGAGACGTCTGTACTTATCATCCAGAGGCAACAGAGTTTAGGAATAATTCAACTTCTTTCATTCCTTATCGTGCGATATTGATTTAGCTTGAAGCATATATCTTATATTCCTTTGTATCCACTCTGTATGACATTGCGCACTTGGTATCAGTTGTGTGACGGTGATATATGATGCCGCAGAAGGACTACGAGGGAGCCAGAGATGCTCAAAACATTGCCTCAACGTGTGGTTCCGACTGAAGATGCGAACGTATTAAGAGATCACCCTGTGAATAATATGGGGGGGGTGCAACGGACCTTGGCATCTGGTTGATTTATACGAGTTATGAAGGTTAATATTGTGGATCATCGGACGTTGTGACCTATGACTTCGCGACGAGTGGGGGGAGTCCACTATTAATGGATGGATTGCGGGGTCATGTGTTATATCAGTTTTGGCCTGAAATGCATATATGTGGTACTGAAAGGCTCCCCAAGATTTACACATGTTTAAGGCCTGAAATTTTGTAAAGGATAAGGTTGGGACTTACGGTATGTCTGCCTCCTTAATAATCCTATACTTTAGTACCAAAGAAGTTAGAGAAACAACTTTAAATTTACAGAAGGTCTACTTAGCGTGGACGTCACAGTTGCGAATTTTTGGGGTGCTTCGGAGGAAGTACAGTGGTTGACAAAATTCTGGACTATATGGTCTGTGACAAGATTTGTCTGTATGGAGCTCTACTTTTGTGATCGTTGTGTATAAATAGGGGTAAGTGTTACCCCAAAGAAGAGTCGAAGAGTATGTTAAGAAATGGTTCAGCTCAACAGTGTTGAGTCAGCATAACAAAAGAAGAAATTGGCCTTGGGAGAGATAATTCTCCACCGGTATTCGTGGCAAGCCTATGAAGAGGACATACCAGCCAATGCAATACCGTCCACCTGGCTCAGTGGTCAGAAACGCTTTTGAAAGAGTTTGTTTCCCGGACTCTCCGTAATGCATGACACATAGGGTTTGAACGGTTATGTCAGGTCAACATGACGGTGTTAGAATATTCCATCAGGTTCAATAAGTTAGCCTGTCATACTCCTGCTTTGGTTCCTACAGCCATAGAGCGTCCACAGACTCATTAAAGGACTCAATTATGATGGTAGAATTTTGTACGACTCGGGAGCTACAGGCTGATACTTAATTTACGTTAGTGGTATAAATTTCCAAGATATTAGAACATGTTCGGGGTGGAAAAAAAAAGAAACTAAGGAGACCAAGAGGTCTCGAGGTTCTGGAGGATTCAATGTATTCTACTTTGCAAGTATGAATCATTATGGCGGGGGCTCAGACAGTCGACAAGCCCAGTCCGCACATCGGATTACTCGGGGTGCTCGAGTAAGTTCTTTTAATGCACCACCGACATGATATTCCTACAATAATTATTCCAGTTATCTGGCACGGACTAAGTATGAGCAGCCAAACCTGCAAAGGGGTTGTTATGAATGCGGTAATACTAGGCACATCATGAGAAAATTATCCCAGACTTGGGAGAGACATATTTCATCAAAGCACTCAGGCTACGTGCCTCATTATAGTTACTACACCACCTACACGACCAATGAGGGGTAGAGGGCGTCCTAGAGGTGGAGGCCCAACCGTTGATACATATATTTCTTTTATGGTATGACTGAGGTAGCTACATCAGATGGTGGCATTACAGGTACGACCTCGATTTAAAATAAAGAAATAATTTCCTTAACTTGATTCGGTTCTGATTATCAAGACGAGTCTTTCCATTGTGCTCCACTTATGGGTGAGCTTCGTAATTCTATAATCTACTTATGTGTTTACTCTTGTTGGGAAATTCTATGGAGATAACTACGCCTATCATTCCGCATTGGTCACTAATAAGAGTTGTGAGGCTAAATGTGGCTTTCTGTTACTGATTTCGGTAAGTTTTGATATAATTTTTGGATAATTAATTACAAATTTGTGAATTATATGCCCTAATGGTGTGCGGTTCATTATGTGTTGTGATTTTGTTTAACATGAATTATTTAAAAGGAGAAAATGGAAAGTTTTGATTGGTACGTTGTGCATATTAATTGTGATTCAGAACTGAGTATGAGATCCTCGCATTTTAATATAAATTGATATGTTTAAACTAGGTTATGAGCTGCGGTGAAAGTTATATAAGGTCGAGATCCTTGTGATGAAAATTCTTGTGTTTAAGTTCTCCCTCGTAAAATTAAATATGTACTATAGTACCAATAGGGAGTCATGCCTGTTAGGCTTATTTAAAAATTCTTGTATGAAATTCTCTATACATACTTGCCAATTTGTGTTGTAATTATTGAGTTTTAACCTACGAGGTAGGTTCCGCCCAGGTCGCGTTAAGTGTGACTCGTTAATTCGGATAAATAATTATGAGCTCAAGACAGCTTTGACTATAACCCCATTATTTGTATTACTTACAGGTTCAGGATCTTACACGGTGTATTGTGATGCATCTCGTATTGGACTTGGTGCAGTGTTAATGCAAGATAGCAGAGTGATTGCTTATGCGTCACGGCAGTTGAAAGTCCATGAGAATAATTATCCTGTTCATGACTTAGAATTGGCAGCCATTGTTCATGTACTGAAGATTTGGAGACACTACCTCTAAGGCGTGTCATGTGAAGTATTCACAGTTCATCGTAGTCTACAATATCTATTCAGACAAAAAGACCTTAATTTGAGGCAGAGAAGATTGTTGGAGCTGTTGAAAGACTATGATATCAGCCTTGCATATATTCTAGTGGTGGCCGATGCTTTGAGTAGAAAGGCTGTGAGTGTGGGCAGCCTTGCGTATATTCCAGTTAGTGAGAGGCCAATAGCTACAGATGTTCAGACTTTGGCCAATCAGTTTGTGAGGTTGGATGTCTCAGAACCTAGTCTGGTTCTAGCTTGCACAGTCGCTCGTTCTTCTTTATATTAGCGTATCAGAGAGCGACAGTATGATGATCCATATTTGCTTGTCCTTAAGGACATGGTGCAACACAGTGATGCCAAACAGATTGTTGTGGGGGAAGATGGAGTTCTACGGATACAGGGTCGTATTTGTGTGCCTAATGTGGATGGGCTTCGTGAATTAATTCTTGAAGAAGCACATAGTTCCAGGTATTCTATTCATCCAGGTGCCGCCAAAATTTTTCAAGATTTATGGCAACATTATTGGTGGAGGAGAATGAGAAATGATATAGTGGAATATGTAGCTCGGTGTCTAAATTCTCAGCAAGTCAAGTACGAGCATCAGAGACCTGGTGGTTTGCTTCAGAAGTTAGAAATTCCTGAGTTGAAGTAGGATTGTACCACTATGGATTTTGTTGTTGGGATCCCACGGACTCAGAGAAAATTCGACGCAGTTTGGGTCATTGTGGACAGGTTGACCAAGTTAGCACATTTCATTCCAGTGGCAGTTGCCTGTTCTTCAGAGCGGTTAGCTGAAATTTACATTCATGAGATAGTCCGCCTTCACGGTGTGCCCGTGTCTATCATTACTGATCGAGGTACGCAATTCACCTCGCACTTCTGGAGGGCTGTACAACATGAGTTAGGCATGCAGGTTGAGTTGAGTATAACATTTCATCCAAAATATAGACGGATAGTCAAAGCGCACTATTCAAATGTTGGAAGATATGCTTCGCGCTTGCATTATAGACTTTGGAGGTCCTTGGGATCAGTTCTTGTCACTTACGGAGTTTGCTTATAATAACCGCTACCAGTCGAGCATTCAGATGGCTCCATATGAGGCATTATATGGAAGGAGATGCCATTCGCTAGTTGGCTGGTTTGAACCATGAGAGGCTCGGTTGTTGGGTACTGATTTGGTACAGGATGCCTTGGATAAGGTCAAAATTATTCAGAATCGACTTCACATAGCTCAATCTAGGTAAAAGAGTTTGCCTGACCGTAAGGTTCATGATATTGTATTCATGGTTGGAGAAAGAGTATTGCTCCGGGTTTCACCAGAAAGGTGTAATGAGGTTCGAAAAGAAGGGCAAGTTGGGCCCTAGGTACATAGGAGCCTTCGAAATTTTTGAAAAGGTGGGCGAAGTAGCCTAGAGGCTTGCATTACCACCTAGTTTATCAACAGTTCATCCAGTGTTCCATGTGTCTATGCTCCGAAAATATCATGATGATCCGTCATATGTGTTAGATTTGAGCTTAGTCCAAATGGACAAGGATTTGACTTACGAAGAGGAGTCGATAGCTATTCTAGCCCCGCAGGTCCGACAATTGAGGTCTAAGAGTTATCATTCAGTTTTGGTGAAATGGAGAGGTTAATCAATGGAGACAGCTACCTAGGAGTCCGAGAAAATCATGAGGAGTATATATCCACACCTTTTCACCAGCTCAAGTACTTTTCTATTTCCGTTCGAGGACGAACGCTTGTTTTAGAGGTGGAGAATGTGATGACCCAAGAGGCCATCTTTAAATTTAATAATTATTTTTGTTTTTTGAAACCTCAAATAGCACTATTCATCATTCCTCGACTTGCGTGCACAGTCCGTATAATTTTTCGAAAAGTTTTTATATGAAAAATAGATTAAAATGTGAAATAGAACTTTAAAACTCAACTGAGTTGACTTTGGTCAACATTTTTAGCAAACGGACCCGGATCAATGTTTTGATAGTTCTGGTAGGTCCGTATCGTTATTTGGGACTTAGGCTTATGCTCGGAATTTAATTTGGAGGTCCCTAGCTCAAGTTATGGCCATTTGACGAAAACTAGAAATCTTAATGCTAAGGTTTTCCAAAGTTTGACCGCGGAGTTGAATTTATTGATATCGGACTCGGATTGAGATTCTAAAAATTTGAATAGCTCCATTATGTCATTTATGACTTGTGTGCCAAATTTAAAGTCATTCCGGATTCATTTAATATATTTCGGCACGAGTTTTGCAAATTGAAAAGCTTGAAACTCGTAAGTTTGAATCGAGGTGTGAATTGTAATTTCGATGTTGTTTGACATGATTTGAAACCCCGAGTACGTCCGTATTATGTTACGGGACTTGGTAGTATATTTGAACGGGATCCCGAGTGGCTCAGTGAGTTTCGGGCTGAGTTTTGAGTGAGTCCGGGCATTTCGGCACTCTGATGTTGTTCTGGAACTTTTGGAAGTGCGGGGGCACATTTTTGAGTGCTGAGGCAAAGAAAAAAGTGCGGACCGCACAATTCTACCCGCGGCCGCACAAGTTTGCTCCCGGACGCACTCCAGGGGAATTATGGAGGTTCGATATTCTGACTTTGGAAGCTTATATCTTTTAATCTATAAGGAATTTGGAGATGATTCAAAAACTAAAGTTATAGCCCTTTGAATCTAGTTGCCAGAAAGGTATAAGATTAATCACTTGGACATTTGTTGAGAAAGTTATGGCCAATTTACTGAAGCATTGTAGTACAACCACTATTGAAGTGCGGTCGCAGAACCCGAGATGTGCGGCCGCACAAAAATATATGCGGTCAGCACAATGAGCGGTCAGATTGTGTATTATAAAACCGAGGGTTTGGGTATTATTTCACATTTGGACTTTGGGAGCTCGGTTTGTGACGATTTTTTGTGGGTTTTTCAAGAAATTCATTGGGGTAAGTGTTCCTTATCCTATATTGATTATATTTCATGATTCCATACTCATTTACATCATGAATCCGTGAATTTATGGAAGAAAAATCAGATTTTTATAAAATCTTCCAAAAATGTAAAATTAAGATTTGAAGGTCAATCCGATGTCGGAATTCGATAATTTTTGTATGGTTGAACTCGTATCGGAACGGGTGTTCGGATTTCGTGAGTTTTTTGGAATTCGAGATGTGGTCCCCACTGTTATGTTTTGAGATGAATTTCGGATTTTAATCCGAAAAATTTGTAATTTCATACGGTATTGATCCTACGATTTGTATTGAGTATATTGAAATATTTATGACTAGATTTGAGGATTTTGGATGAATTCGCGAGGCAAAGATTTATTGGAATTTTGAATTTGCTTGCAAAGCGAGGCAAGTGTCGTGGTTAACCTTGACTTGAGGGGATAGAACTCTTGAATTATTTATTATGTGAAATTCATGTGAACGACGTATAGGCGAGGTGACGAGTGTCTATACGTCGTCAAATTAATTGGTTGCCTAATTATTTGAAAATCATAGATTGTTTTAAATCATGAATTAATTATTATATTAATTGTTTCTCTCATATTCCTTGCTCAATATTATGCCTTGAATCCATGCTATAATTATTACATGTTTATTTGACTTATGTGATTAAATTGCTACTTGATATGTAGTATTTTAGAAACTAAATTGCCTATATTCCCCTTGATTTCCACAATTAATTGCTACTTGTCATTACTTGTCCCTGAATAATTTATAAATATTGTGTGCATTATTGCGTAATAATTTCTTACTGAATGTGATATTTATTTGAGTATTTTATTATATTTAAAAGTTGTTAAATTATATTGTTGGAGCGGGTTGCACGCCGCAACGGAAATAAAAATGAATATATTGGGGGATCGGGTTGCACGTCGTAACGGATTATATTTTAAGTTTATATTATTGGAGTGGGTTGCATGCCGCAACGAAAATTGATTGAGGAAATGAAAATGAATATATTGGGGGATCGGGTTGCACGCCGCAACGGATTATTTTTTAAGTTTATATTGTTGGAGCGGGTTTCACGCCGCAACAAAAATTTATTGAGGAATTATATTGTTGAGTCGAGTTGCACGCCGCAACGAAAATTGATTGAAATAATAATTGGTTATGACTGCCGAGTTGGCTTCAACTGTTAAAATGAGTTACCTGATTTATTTCTATTATTGTTGTTATTATTATTATTATTATTATTATTATTATTATTATTATTATTATTATTATTATTATTATTATTATTATTATTATTGCGTACGAATTAATGTAAGTGACCTGCCTTAGCCTAGTCACTACTTCGTCAAGGTTAGGCTCGATACTTACTGGGTACATGGGGTCGGTTGTACTCATACTACAATTTGCACTTCTTGTGCAGATTTCGGAGTTGGTCCTAGCAGCGTACTGTAGATTGTGCTCGGATTCAGCTACCAGTGGAGACTTGAGGTATAGCTGCCCGACGTTCGCAGCTCTGAAGTCCCCTTCTACTTTATTTTGGTTGTGCGTTTTCTTTTAGACAACTTTATTTTTATTCAGACCCTTATTTGTATTATTCTAGAAGTTTGTGCACTTGTGACTCCAGTTCTGGGATGGTATTTAGACATCGCGATTATTATGGATTATTCACTATATTTCAGACTTTATTTTCGCATTTGTTTCTTTGTTATTAATTAATCCAAAATTGTGTTAAAATGGCTAATTATATTCTAATGTTTGCTTGCCTAGCAAGTGAAATGTTAGGCGCCATCACAGTTCCGAAGGTGGGAATTTTGGGTCGTGATAATTTATCTTGCAATCTTAGTTTAAACTAGATCTAGAATCAACCAAATCTTGTGGAAGTGTAATTTAAGATAGTTCAAGCTCATTCACCACAATATATACTTCTAAATCCCATTCATATAGCTCCCTATGGAATTCGACTCCGACTCTCTGTTGGGTATTACTATTGCATCGACCGTTTCATAACCTCAAATAGAGGTGTGACTTCGACGAGATCAAGTTTACCTTTCTTTTATTATGATGTGTTAGTTAAGTTTATATGCCACTAAGCTTTATGTTTAGCGATAGTTTGTTACTATCGTAGGTGATGTGCCGGGAGAATGGAGATGCTTGAGGATATCATTTGAAGTAGACTCTTTAGAAGATTAGATGAAGATCATACTTGCATAAGCATATGTAATTTTTTGTTTGTAGACTTTTGGGGACTTGTACATGATCCATATGATACACTTAGATATGCATTCTTGAATGGTTATTAGGTCATGACACTATTATTTTGGTAACTTAATCTTGGCGAATGATTTGACCCTTTTTGGGGGGAGGGGGTGTTTATGCCCAAGTCTTGTAATTTATTAAATTTAGTACTTGAATTGAACTTGGGAGATTTATTTTTTGGAGACTTAACTAGCTTGTATTTGATTGAGAGTTGGATTTTATGCTTAGTTTGAGCCTTGAATGGTGTATGAAAAAAAATATATTCTTCTACTAAGTATTTGGTAAATTTTAAAGTATTGATTTAACTTAAATAGATGTTGCTATTTTCTTATCCCTTTTTTTATAGTTGTATCTTGAAATTTTAAAGAGATTTTGATTAGATTTTTCTAAGTTGAGATTTCGTATGTTGAAGTTTATTCATGGGCATTTTTTTTCTTTTTGCCAGTTTATTTTGTTAAAAGAATGTTTAAATTTACAAGTATTACATTAGTGTTTATAAGTGGCATCCTCCTAGGAGGGTGCTACAAGTCTTGTCGCTTCGATGAATCACTTAAGCCTTGATACATTTTTGGTGCCATGGAGCTAGACTAGTGAGCTATTAGCTTTCTTTAAAGGAATGCTGCTTACGGACTCGGTTAGTATACAAGATCATCAATATAATAATAGGATGCATCTGCTGAAGGCAAGACTCATGTAACAACAAGCTAGACCGAAGCTCAGTCATAGTTGGTTTTGGTCGTTGAAGTTTTGCCATAGTGACAAAGCATTCATAGTCCGAAGGCAGGCCAACAAAAAGGAATGTAACATATCAGATTAGGACACCAGTGCATTGATAGATGCCAAAGAGTCACAACTGTTCTTGAATGTACGAAGGTAAGCCGATGCCATGAATAATTTTATTTATTCGAGTAGTACTAAATTCGCTCTTTCGGAGCTCTCAATTAATTTTGTACTACAAGATTCTTTTATCACACCATCCAAGTGTTGAATATCTCCTCCACAGGAAAAATTATATTATTATTGTCATGGTCAAAATCATCATAAGCAAAATCATTTCTTGCTTTAATTTTGTCTATAATAACCTTTTATAAGGCATGACAATATATTTTCGGCGTACCACATGTATGCGACCAATGACATATTCATGTAACCCCATAGTAATGTTCATTATCTTTCTTTCTCTCAAACCTCCCTTAGAGGCGAGTTGTAGTATTTATTCAACCATGCATAATGTCATGGGCGGCTTTCCAGCCATGCCCCATGATCCCTTGGACGCGCCCCGTGGCGTCCTGGCCAGCCTCCCAACGCCCGTCGCCACGGTCGGCTGATGTTTGGCATATTTCGATATGTGTTGATGTTACTTTACCCATGCTTTAACCACTTTTTGATGTTATTTAATCTTTAAAACACCCAACATGGTGTAATTATTGGTTTGATGACTAATTAAGTTATGTGTGACGATTTAAGGTGTTCGGAGTGCAAAATATGAAGAAAAGGTGGTTTAGCTAGAGGAAGAAGGGTTGGATGCGTCGCATCCAACCTAGGAAAACATCATCCTGCATGCAACCTTAGCAGTGAAGTTGGGCCATCGCGTCCGCCATCGCGTGCGAAACTGGGAAGTAGAAGTGAAGCTGGATGCGTCGCGTCCACCATCGCATGCAAGCTGAGAAATAGAGGACAAGGTGGATGCGTCGCATCCACCTTCGCAGGCAAAAATTGAAATAGAGGACAAGCTGGATGCGTCGCATCCACCTTAGCATCAATCCCTGAAGCCGATTTGGACTAGGAATAGGAGAGCTTTGGCCCACGACTTTTGTACGCAATATATAAGCCAAAAACGCCTCCTTTAGGTTATCGAACATATTGGGAAGAGGGAAAAAGCCAGGAAAAAGCTGTGAAGGCCGGAATTCATCAAGTTTCATCTTTCTCCCACCAAACTTAGTAATTTTTATGTTTCTTTATATGATTTGTTGTTTGGCTACCATGTCTATGTGGAGCTAAATTTCACGTTCTAGGGTTGTGGTTCTTTCATGACTATTGTTATTCGGATATTGATTTTGACTTCTAGATTTATCATATTAGTTTATTTATTCAATCTTGCACTTAATTATTTAATTGATTGATCACCAATTGAATATTATCTACGAATCTAGAATTGAACTCGAAAGTGGGAATTCTATATTGCATATAGGATTGAGTAGGGCAAGTTCTTGAACTCGGGCATCGGGGAACGGATTCGTGGTTAGGATAGACATATACCTAATTGCCTTGCTTGGTTGATTTACAGGAATTATAAATGCGTTCTTGTTGATTCTAACTCCATAGACATATAGGCATTAGGTTAGCTTGAATAGGCGAGTAAGAACTCGACAGATTCTTATGAGCAATATTAACCCTGTCAACCAATAAGCTAGATAAATTAGTCGGTCAATTCAATTGAAGAATACAATAGGATTGTTAGATAGCCCATAACCCTAGATCGTTTTCATTACATTGATATCATAAAAGTCTGCTCTTTCTCTGTTCAAAGTTTATTATTTATATTATTCTTATTTAATTAGTTAGAATAAAATATTTTTAGATTTAATTCTTGTTTAGATAATTAAGATAGGCTAATTTAGTTAATAGTTAATCATAAGTCCTCGTGGGTTCGACATCCGACTTTGAGTCACTTTATTACTTGACGACCGCGTATACTTGCGTGAGTGTGTTTGGTCGCAACAAGTTTTTGGCGCCGTTGCCGGGGACTTAGAAATTTGCTATTTTTCTAGATTAGACATTTTTTTTCTTATCTATTCATGTTTTTTTTTAATTATTTTATTTTAGTTAGTATTTTTTATTTATTTTAGCATGGCATCTTGGAATAAAAATTGTTCGAATGATGGTTATTCTTATTTTGATGATCCTTGTCCATATTGTGGAGGACCCCATTGGTGGAAAAATTGTCAGAATGTTCCCAGGAGCGAGTTGTGCGCACAATCTCAATCCTTTGAGTGGAATATTTGTAATATGTGTGGTGGTCAAGATGGCCATTGGGATGGTTGTCCTAATTTTGTTCATCCTTCTCTGAGCCCTTATTATGATCTTTCTAATGATATTTCTGAGTTTGATAGGGGCAATGAAGTGCAGGATAGGGAGCCTGATGCATATATTAGGGATATTCTGAGGCAAGTAGCAGAGCAACAGGATGAACTCAAAAAAGATATGTAAAGAATGAGGGCAGCAATCACAAGAATGAAGGCCAATATGGAAGAATTGAATGAAGAGAGCGAGTGCCAGCAAGAGAAAATTTTTGAAAAAGAGGAGATTTTGAGCCAAACTTGGCTGGCAGAACAGGCTGAAAAGTTAGAAATATATGAAGCTCAACATGAGGAACTTACTGATGGGATGAGACACTTTATAGAGGGAAGATCTAAACTGGGACAAGGGATCTATAAATTTGTCACTACTATTCACGACTTGCAAGATAAATTAAATGCAAAGGTTGTTGCGTCTATCGCCCAACAAAATAGTAATGAGTTGTCAGAAGCTGAAAAGGAGCTTATACGCCAAATTGAGGAGCTAAAAGTGGAGAGCCAATCATTCGAGCATATTTCTGTTGATGATGCCCATGTTGAGAAAAGTACACTAGAGCCATGCGAGGTAGCAGATAATGTTATATTTGAAGACTCTAATGTGTGCACATATGAGGATATAAATAGTAATACAATTCTAAAGTTGGGGCGTGTTGGTCCTCATTCTAAACATTTTTCGACATTGTATTTGGATGATGACATGGAAATCGAGTCATCTAAGCCTTTGGAGGAGTCAATGGAAGAGGAACATGATGCCTATATTTTTAAATTTGTCATGCCAAAAAGCAAAAAATACATTCCTCATCTAAAGGCCGAGAAGTGTAGAGTGAAAAATTTATTACTTGGCCTGGTTATCTTTGTAGCCCCACCACTGGAGCATAGCCGCAAACTGGATGCCATGTTAGGGGCTCAATTCATAAGTTCGAGGTGGAGGCAAAAAGTGGTTCACGTCGTGCCGCTACGTTAAATCAGGCGCTTGTTGGGAGGCAACCCAGCATTACTGCTTTCTTTTATTTTTGTTTACTTTTTATTTTATTTTATTTTTATTATTTTGTAGTATTTATTTTTGTTTTGTAGGATTATGAGCATAGGAAGCAAAGCCATTAGAAGAGTGCAAAAGCGAGCTAGACGGTGAGGACTAAGTGTGGGGTGCCCACACAAAGGACGATGCCTGGGGGAAGTCTGAGTACCTCGTGAGCCGCTATTGCTTCGGCCTTTGGCCTACCAGGGAGTCTCGTTTACCCTCTTATTATTTATAATGTGCATTGAGGACATTGCAAAATTTTAAGTGTGGGGTGAGGAGATCGTTTGGATAAGTTTCTGTGCTATTTTAGCTTAGTTGTAGTACTCATTCTTAAGTGTAGTAGCTTTTGTGAAGGAAAAAAAAATGAAAAATTAGAAAAATTGGACTTTTCCCGACGATTGATCTCCTAGACAGTTTTCTTGAGGGATTAAAGTCTAAACAAAAATCCAAAATATATCTTTTAGCTTTCTTTAGGTAGTAATAATCCCCTGTGGTTTTTCTTTGTGCCTCGGTTCTTTTCCATGGGATGTAGTTTGAACCGGGTAGTTTTTTTCTTTCCGAGTAGATTAGGAATTTAGGGAATAAAAGGAGCAAGAATGATGAACCTAGGCGCCCTTGACTTGTTTGATAGTAACATATTTATACTTTCGCATGTGTAGTATCTTCTGTATGATTTGAAATTATTGATGATGCCTTGTTAAAATGGATAGCATGTTTTGTGGCGCCTATTTCTCATTTTCTTGACTTGTGTTCACTTTGCGCTTAATGCTTAATATCTCGTTGCTCCGTGAATACTTGCATTGCTTGAGAGTCGGAATGTGATCGTCCTTAGTGAGTCATGTGCCATGTGTGGTGAGTTTTTTTTGTGTAGTCCATGTAGTGTACTTGTGTCTAGAACTTGCCCGGTATGTGAGTTGAAGCGAAATTTTAGGTGATGCTCGGTTTGAAAAATGATTTTAGGCTTTCTTTGATCTTGTTGAGCTTATTGCTTATCACAAATAAAATCTATCCCTAGTTAAACCTTTTGAGCCTGTAGACCTTTTATTTGGTACCCACATTACAAGCCTATACCCTTTTTATTCTTAATTGACATTGTTTTGATCCTTTTACCTCTTAAAGCACTTTAATTGTTAGATGAGCGCTAAAAGAAGTAAGAAGGGACTAAGTGTGGGGTGACTTTTGAGTGGAACCAATGAAAGAAAGAAGGGTGCACTTATTTTGTAAAATAATACACCACTAGCGGAAATTGAAAGAGAAAAAAAAAAAAGAAAGAAAAATATAAATGAATAAATTGTTATCTTGTTCTTGCTAGTGGGTATGAACTAAAGTAGTGCTTAAAGAAAAAGGGACTGTTTTGGGGGTGATATTGTTTGTGAAATTGAAGTGGGGTTGAAAAAAAAATGCTTAAAGTAATTTTGTGATGTATTAAAGTGCTTAGGAGGGTGAATCACTATTCCTTAAATATATCCTACCCGTCCCTTAGCCCACATTACAACCATGAAAAAGTCCTAATTGATTTTAGATCGAGCGAGCTTACATTAGTAGAGATTTACATTAAGGGCAAGCCTATGGTACCAACTGCATGCATGTGACTTCTTTTGTGAGAGTGAGCGATTTTCTTTGTGAGCATGAGATTCGAATGTGTGGATTGATTCTACTCTCTTTGCTTTTGTTGTGAGGGCACATGGTCTCACGAGGGATAGGTAACATTACTAGACTTCTCTATGATGTTGGTTGTTCAAGCCATGAGTGCATTGTGACATTGAGTCGGTTTTTGAGGGTAGGATTGTTGTGAGCATGTTGTCTTTGTTCGAATATGTTTAAAGAAGGGCATAAGAAAAGGGAAGGGTATGTGATGCATAGCCTAGAGCCTAATTGTTGCAAATAACCACGGTCATAGGTGCAGTGTGCTTTGAATGATAAGAGCTTAATTTTGTTTCGTCTACTATAGGATGGTTTGTTCGAGGACGAACAAAGGTTTAAGTGTGGGGTAGTGATGTTTGGCATATTTCGATATGTGTTGATGTTACTTTACCCATGCTTTAACCACTTTTTGATGTTATTTAATCTTTAAAACACCCAACATGGTGTAATTATTGGTTTGATGACTAATTAAGTTATGTGTGACGATTTAAGGTGTTCGGAGTGCAAAATATGAAGAAAAGGTGGTTTAGCTAGAGGAAGAAGGGTTGGATGCGTCGCATCCAACCTAGGAAAACATCATCCTGCATGCAACCTTAGCAGTGAAGTTGGGCCATCGCGTCCGCCATCGCGTGCGAAACTGGGAAGTAGAAGTGAAGCTGGATGCGTCGCGTCCACCATCGCATGCAAGCTGAGAAATAGAGGACAAGGTGGATGCGTCGCATCCACCTTCGCAGGCAAAAATTGAAATAGAGGACAAGCTGGATGCGTCACATCCACCTTAGCATCAATCCCTGAAGCCGATTTGGACTAGGAATAGGAGAGCTTTGGCCCACGACTTTTGTACGCAATATATAAGCCAAAAACGCCTCCTTTAGGTTATCGAACATATTGGGAAGAGGGAAAAAGCCAGGAAAAAGCTGTGAAGGCCGGAATTCATCAAGTTTCATCTTTCTCCCACCAAACTTAGTAATTTTTATGTTTCTTTATATGATTTGTTGTTTGGCTACCATGTCTATGTGGAGCTAAACTTCACGTTCTAGGGTTGTGGTTCTTTCATGACTATTGTTATTCGGATATTGATTTTGACTTCTAGATTTATCATATTAGTTTATTTATTCAATCTTGCACTTAATTATTTAATTGATTGATCACCAATTGAATATTATCTACGAATCTAGAATTGAACTCGAAAGTGGGAATTCTATATTGCATATAGGATTGAGTAGGGCAAGTTCTTGAACTCGGGCATCGGGGAACGGATTCGTGGTTAGGATAGACATATACCTAATTGCCTTGCTTGGTTGATTTACAGGAATTATAAATGCGTTCTTGTTGATTCTAACTCCATAGACATATAGGCATTAGGTTAGCTTGAATAGGCGAGTAAGAACTCGACAGATTCTTATGAGCAATATTAACCCTGTCAACCAATAAGCTAGATAAATTAGTCGGTCAATTCAATTGAAGAATACAATAGGATTGTTAGATAGCCCATAACCCTAGATCGTTTTTATTACATTGATATCATAAAAGTCTGCTCTTTCTCTGTTCAAAGTTTATTATTTATATTATTCTTATTTAATTAGTTAGAATAAAATATTTTTAGATTTAATTCTTGTTTAGATAATTAAGATAGGCTAATTTAGTTAATAGTTAATCATAAGTCCTCGTGGGTTCGACATCCGACTTTGAGTCACTTTATTACTTGACGACCGCGTATACTTGCGTGAGTGTGTTTGGTCGCAACATCGGCCCCGTGGTCTCGGCAGCTCCAAGTGACAAGCGCGCATGTGCCTCTGTCGCCCCACCGATAGCCATCGCCAGCGCCCAGCCACAGGCAAAAGCCAACAGCGCCGCGCGCGCAGACCCTGATGCTAAAGACAAAGTTGCTGCCAACGGACTTGCTGCTGCTTTGTAGAAGACTAAGTCCTTTTCATTGTAAATATAGAGTAGTTTTGCTGCATTTTCTTTAAGTGTGATTTTCCAGCTTTCATAGGTCTAGTCATGTAACTTTGGTTTATTTTTTTTAAGCATTATTAAGGGGGACCAAGCAATCAAAACTTTCAAGCAAGCAAACAATTCTCTGTACTGGTGTCTCTCCCCCCGACACCGTCTTGTTTTCTGTAATAGCTTTCATTCAATGCAATCAAGCTTTCTTTCATTCTCAATTCTCTTTTCTGCTCTCTTTCAATTGCTCATGACATTGGTTTTCCCGTACGGCACTGACAATCTAGTCTAGCGTACGGAGGGGACCTCAGTTGGCGGACAGCAACCGTACTGACATCGGTTGCCTAGCCTTACGTCGCCCTTCCAAGGAACTTCAGGAAGGCGCCGCGTAACAGTTGGTATCAGAGCCTAGGCTCGACATCGGACGAGGGATCACATCGCAATTACCACCATTTCTGACCATGGTGAATTATGGGGATCGCATCGCGACCCTTGAGGGAACGGTTGACGCATTACGGCCCATCGTGGAAATGGTGCCCGATCTAAAAACCAGCCTAGTGCAAAGGTTGGACGACCTGGACCGCAGACTCATCCAGGCCGAAGTTGACATAGAAAACATCAGCCGCGACTCTGAAGGAGACCGGCAAACAGCAGCCACAGAGGCAGCTGAAATTTTTGGTAAATTTGAGGTCCTCCAGCAGGAGCGTGCCGAGGATTTAGCCAACAGGGAACAAGAGGCAGACAGGGTGACTGCCATGCAACAAACCATTGACAACTTGACAGGCCAGCTCAATGTTGTCAATGCTGCTTTACAGGGCCTACTTCGAGGAGGCGGAAACCAATTTGGGGGTGGTGTGAACCTCGCCCCCGTGGCACAAAAGCTGAAAATTCCTGAGCCAAAGCCATACAGTGGAGCTCGGAATGCCAAAGAAGTGGAAAATTTCATTTTCGACATCGAGCAATACTTCGATGCCGTGGGAAGCCTGGAAGAAGCTAAGAAGGTAGCAACTGCTGCCATGTATCTTCAGGGTGATGCCAAACTCTGGTGGCGGGTGAAGTATGAAGCCATCAAGGCAGGTGAAGATGCCCTCGACACATGGGCGGAACTGAAGGCAGCCATACGCCTACAGTTCTTCCCCGAAAATGTTGAGTACAATGCCAGGAGAAAGTTGCGGGAGCTCCGCCAGACCAAATCAGTGCGAGATTACGTGCGGGAATTCTCCGCGCTCATGCTGAACATCCGTGACATGGGGGACAAAGACAAACTCTTCACCTTCCTGGAAGGGTTGAAACCTTATGCCCGAATGGAGTTGCAGAGACAAAGGGTAGACACGTTGCCTAAGGCAATCCAAGCAGCAGAGTGCCTTGGGGATTACCAAGTGGAAGCCCGGAAGGATAGGCCTCAACAGCCTGTCCGAGGAGGATACAAAGGGGGCCAACCAAACACTAGTGGCCCTAGCAGAAGTGGAGGAGACCGGAGTGCACCCAAATCCAAGACTCCCTCTTCCGGCAGTACTAGTGCTGCATCTAACAACAATGATCGGGGGAGGAAGCCCCCCTCAGGATGTCGCCATTGCGGCGGACCACATTGGAATAATGAATGTCCACATGCACAGATGAATGCCCATCAAGCTTTTGAGGATGGGACGGATGACGACGCCGATGATGCGGACCAGACCGAGCCAGTAGGTGCATTCAATGCAATTGTTGGCTCCATTTCTGAGCCCTTAGCGGGCACCAGTGCCGGTATCCGCAAGAAGAAGGACCCCTGTCCAATTGCCAGGAAAGGAAATAAGAAGGCGAATTTGAGGACTCCTCCTCATCAAGAGAGGACCCTAATGTTCGTTGACATGAAGGTAAATGGCAAGCCCATTCGGGCAATGATAGACACAGGTGCCACCCACAACTACTTAGCCTCGACTCAGGTGGAGCGTCTTGGACTAGTCGTAGGAAAGGGCAAAGGTCGTGTGAAGGCTATCAACTCACCACCTCAACCAGTGGGTGGAATAGCCAAAGAAGTACCAGTGAAGCTTGGCCCTTATGAAGGAAAGTTCAACCTGCGCGTAGTGATCATAGATGACTTTGAGTTAATCGTGGGGTTGGAATTCCTGAGACAGACCAATACCATGCCCGCACCGTATGCAGACATGCTGCTGATGATGGGGGCAAATGGGGCCAAGCCCTGCATTATTCCGTGCATTCCCATGAAGATGGCAGCCGAGAACATCTCGGCCTTGCAGTTGAAGAAGGGGGTAAAAAGACATGAACCCACGTTCCTGGCTACCATCCGCATGGAAGATATAGAACGCTCCTCGGGTCCCATTCCTGCACCCGTGAAGGAGTTACTTCTGGAATTTGAAGACATCATGCCACAAGACATGCCAAAGCGTCTTCCGCCTAGGCGAACTGTGGACCATGAGATTGAGTTGGTGCCGGGTGCGAAGCCACCTGCCCGGGCGCCATACAGAATGTCACAACCCGAACTCGCCGAGCTTCGGAGACAATTGACGGAAATGCTAGACACAGGGATCATTGTGCCCTCTAAGTCCCCATACGGGTCCCCTGTGCTATTCCAAAAGAAACATGATGGTAGTTTGCGACTCTGCGTGGATTACCGGGCTCTAAACAAAATCACCGTGAAAAACAAGTACCCTATTCCGCTAATGGCAGACTTGTTTGATAGACTGGGTGGTGCGACGGTATTCACCAAAATAGACCTGAAGACAGGTTATTGGCAAGTTCGGATTGCCGATGGTGATGAGCACAAGACGACCTGTGTGACAAGATATGGGTCGTATGACTTCCTGGTTATGCCCTTTGGCTTGACTAACGCGCCAGCCACATTTTGCACCTTGATGAACCAAGTCTTCCGAGAATACATTGATGAATTCGTTGTGGTTTATTTGGATGACATTGTGGTATATAGCCAGACACTAGAAGAACACCTGGAGCATTTGCGGAAGGTCCTAGCCCGATTGCGGGAGCACGAACTATATGCGAAGCTATCCAAGTGCTCCTTTGCTCAGAAACAAATTGACTTCCTCGGACATGTCATCGAGGAAGGGAGGATCAAGATGGACCAGCAGAAGATTCAGGCCATTACAGAATGGCCGCCTCCTAAGGATATACATGCCTTGAGGTCGTTCCTTGGCCTATGCAACTTCTATCGGCGGTTTGTGAAAAGTTACTCCCTCATTGCAGTGCCGCTGACAGAACTTCTCAAGAAGGCCACCCCGTGGGATTGGGGCCCCAAGCGGGCAAAGGCCTTCGACGCATTGAAGATGGCTATGTCCAGTAGCCCAGTCTTGGCCCTCCCTGACTTGGCCAAGCCATTCGAAGTGCAAACGGATGCCTCCGACTATGCACTTGGTGGAGTATTGCTACAAGAAGGGCATCCCGTAGCGTACGAGAGCCGGAAACTGAAGGATGCAGAGCGACGCTATGTCGCCCATGAGAAAGAATTATTGGTTGTCGTTCATTGCTTACGCCTTTGGAGGCATTATCTACTGGGAGCCCCATTCGTGGTCAAGACAGACAATACAGCCGTTAGCCATTTCATGACCCAGCCAAAGCTGAATGGACGACAGGCTAGGTGGCAGGAACTCCTAGCGGAATTTCACTTCAACCTGGAGTACCGAAGTGGAAAGACCAATCATGTTGCTGATGCACTCAGTCGGAGAGCTGATCTAGCATCGATGTATGTACTCGCCGCCCTAAAGGGAAGCGAAGTAACCACCACCATAAAAGACCAGATACAGGATCTACTCATCAAGGAACCTGCTGCACAGTATTTGGTTGATTTGGTAGGACAGGGCAAGACTCGCCAGTTCTACACCGAAGATGGGTTCCTGAAGGTGAAAGGGAACCGACTTTATGTTCCTAAAGGAGGAGATCTGCGACGGACTCTTCTTGCAGAATGCCACGATACTTTGTGGGCCGGTCATCCCGGCGAGGAACGCACCATGGCATTGCTTCGCCGTGCATATTATTGGCCTCAAATGGTCGATGACGTCGCTCAGTATGTGAAGACTTGTCTAGTATGCCAGAAAGATAAGTCAGACCGCTTGACGCAGGCAGGGCTCTTGGAACCACTAGCTGTACCAAAAAGACCTTGGGAAAGCGTTTCCCTGGACTTCATCACCGGATTGCCCAAGGTCGGAGATCTCACAACTATCTTGGTTGTGGTGGATCGGTTTTCCAAGTATGCTAACTTTATAGCAGCCCCACAATATATATCAGCAGAAGATACAGCTCGACTATTCTTCTCTCATGTCGTCAAGTATTGGGGCTTACCTAAAGACATTGTTAGTGATCGCGACTCACGCTTCACTAGCAATTTTTGGACCCAACTCTTTAAGTGCCTCGGGTCAAAATTGAGTCATAGCTCAAGTTTTCATCCACAATCTGATGGCCAGACGGAGCGATTCAATGGCATGCTAGAGGAATATCTCCGGCACTTTGTGACCGGATCGCAGAAGAATTGGGTGAAGCTTCTGGATGCTGCTCAACTGTGTTTCAATTCACAAAAGAGCTCAAGTACCAACAAAAGCGCTTTTGAAATTGTTACCGGACAGCAACCGCTACTCCCACACACAGTGAACGCACCAAACATGTCAAAATCTCCTCGGGCTGCCAGCTTCTCAAAAGAATGGAAGCAAAATTTGGAGATAGTGCGGAGCTATCTTGTCAAAGCCCAAAAGCGGATGAAGAGGCATGCTGATCAGAATCGCCGCTTTGTGGAATACCAGGTGGGAGACAAAGTGATGGTCAAAATCCCAAAGCGGTACTTGTTTGTAGGGGTCCATGACCCTCGCCTATTGCAAAAATATATTGGACCCTTGTCCATTGAAAGGCGCATTGGGAAAGTTGCATACCGGGTGGATACCCCAGCTTGGTGGAAAATCCATCCTGTTTTCCATGTCAGTCTCCTGAAACCTTTTCGGGAAGATGTGGAGGATCCTTCACGAAGCCAACTCACAATACCAAGTATTCGAGGCCCCAATTCAACCGGAAAAAGGCGTGCTGAAGCTATTCTTGATGATAGAGTGATTCACGCCTCAAGAAAAGATCACCAGGAGTTCTTGGTGAAATGGCAGGGATGTGATGCAGAGGAGAATACTTGGGAGAGGGGAACAAACCTCAAAGCCTACAAGAGCCTGATTGATGATTACCTTGCAAGGAAGGCGCCGAGGACGTCGCCAACTCAGGTGGGGGAGAATGTCATGGGCGGCTTTCCAGCCATGCCCCATGATCCCTTGGACGCGCCCCGTGGCGTCCTGGCCAGCCTCCCAACGCCCGTCGCCATGGTCGGCCCCGTGGTCTCGGCAGCTCCAAGTGACAAGCGCGCATGTGCCTCTGTCGCCCCACCGATAGCCATCGCCAGCGCCCAGCCACAGGCAAAAGCCAACAGCGCCGCGCGCGCAGACAATGCCGCGCGCGCAGACCCTGATGCTAAAGACAAAGTTGCTGCCAACGGACTTGCTGCTGCTTTGTAGAAGACTAAGTCCTTTTCATTGTAAATATAGAGTAGTTTTGCTGCATTTTCTTTAAGTGTGATTTTCCAGCTTTCATAGGTCTAGTCATGTAACTTTGGTTTATTTTTTTTAAGCATTATTAAGGGGGACCAAGCAATCAAAACTTTCAAGCAAGCAAACAATTCTCTGTACTGGTGTCTCTCCCCCCGACACCGTCTTGTTTTCTGTAATAGCTTTCATTCAATGCAATCAAGCTTTCTTTCATTCTCAATTCTCTTTTATGCTCTCTTTCAATTGCTCATGACATTGGTTTTCCCGTACGGCACTGACAATCTAGTCTAGCGTACGGAGGGGACCTCAGTTGGCGGACAGCAACCGTACTGACATTGGTTGCTTAGCCTTACGTCGCCCTTCCAAGGAACTTCAGGAAGGCGCCGCGTAACAATAAGCACGTTCTTATGCATAATTTGTATCACATATATATTTTCACATTCACTTTCAGGAATGAGTCTGCATTTATAATTCTTATCACAAGGCGCATTCTTTAAAAAATGGAATATAATCGTCTGAACGTGCCTCATATTTACAGACCATACTGACACACATTTCCTTCACCTTTGAAGGATTATTTTGAGAACCCTTATTGTTCTCATTTTTACAATTACTATAATGATGACTATTATTATTTTGGTCTTTGGCACGCCCATGTTCATTGGTCATCCAGTTATCTTCATTTAGACTTATTATGCACCACTATCGCATTTACTTCAAGAATGGAGAAAATCAAGTGGACCTTCGTGGAAAAACTTGTCCATCCCTGCTGTGTACTGCGTGGTTCCAGTTTGCCATTTGAAAAGTGAAAAATCACTCGCAAGAAGTAAAATTCAACTTTAATAAAATTGGAGAAGTCGTGCTGATAACGTGTTATGAAACTAAGGTCAAAGTAACAATATGAAACAATAAATGGAGATTGAGAGAAGGAAAAGATTCTTATTTTTTCTTCAGTTATGTTATCTTTCCATCTATTATAAGGTCTTCATATAGGCATGAAAAGTAAAGAAATATGTCATTGAATATCTCATTAAGCATTTGAGAGGAAAATCATGGAGGAACATCATGGGGAGGTTATGGAGTTATAATCATAACTCCATAAGTATTAGAGTAGTGAAAGTTATGGAGATAATGGAGAAGCACTACTAGAAATCCGGTAAAAACCGACTAAAAAAACCGACCAACGTTGGTCGGTAATGGCCAAAAACCGACCAAAACGTGACCATTTACGTGTGGACGGTATTTTTGTGGTCGGAAAGGCATACCGACCAAAGTTGGTAGGAAATTACCGACCAACTTTGGTCAGTCAATTAAATTCAAAAAAAAAATACAAAAAAAACCGACCAAAGTTGGTCGGTATTTTAATTGTGTAATAAAAAGATTCACCATCTGGGAATCGAACCGGGGTCTGTACTGTGGCAAGATACTATTTTACTACTAGATCATTGGTACATTTTATTTTAAGACTGTCTTTTATTTGATTTATACTCTTTAATTGTATTTTTGCACGAAAATAACCGATCAAAGTTGGTCGGTTTTATTAAAAAGTAAAATTACCGACCAAAGTTGGTCGGTTTTTTTAAATGACCGGCCGAATTAACCGACCAAAGTTGGTCGGTTTTTTTAATATTAATTTTTATTTATTTTAATTAAAAAAACCGACCAAAGTTGGTCGGTTTCTTGAAACATAAATTTCGCGGGACTCAAAAATAGTTTCCCGCATTTTTGCGCCAAAAAAAACCGATCAAAGTTGGTCGGTTTCGTAAAAAAAAAATAAAAAAAATATATTTTGAAAAACCGACCAACTTTGGTCGGTTTTTTGGTCGGTTTTTTGGTCGACCAAAGTTGGTCGGTCGACCTTGATCGGTTTTTGCCGAATTTCTAGTAGTGAGAGTAGTGAACATTACTCCTTTGGTGGCTATGGACATCCACCATAATTTAAAATTTTATAACAATAATGTACTTATACCTCGCATTATTTGAGCTCTAATCGAAGTACAATTTTAAATCATAATAAGAAATAAATAGATATATTTAGACCCTTTCAAAGTATTTTGATATCTGTAACGCTAAAGACAAAGGCAAATGGAAATTTGTTTTACTAAGCTCAACAATATGAATGACCCAAATATACGAATAACAAAATTCTTATTGTACATGAGTAAATTTAGATAATTTCTCTATTCATAATATAAATAAGTCTTTTCATTTGGTTTCTTCCTAAAATTAGATAACATACTGATTGGCCAATCATATGTGGAATAAGTACATAAAATTGGGATTTTATATCTTGCGATTAAAAGAAACAATAATATAAATGGAGTAATGGATTAGCATTTCAACCATAGGGATTAGGAAAAAAAAAATAGAGTGGTTAATGAAAAGGACAGTCACAAAATTAGGTTTCAATGTGATTATGAAATAGTCCTCTAAGTTAGTTGAGATGAATTCATGACCAAGGATTTAGTAGTGCACGAAGTGAAATGATAATTATAATCTTTACATTGAAATGGTCCTTTAATAGTGGAGATAGTCATATTTAGGCTGATCTAGTTATGGTCAGGATTATGAATTCATAATTATGTTGGATTGGAAAAAGAAATTGATCATTAAGGGGTGGGTGAAAAGGTAGGTAAGTAAGGGGCAAGGGTGGTGGGTATAAGGATATTAATTAGCCACTCTTGTCTAAAAAAAAAGAATATATATATATATATATATATATATATATATATATATATATATATATATAGTCTTGGCTATTTTACTACATGAAGGTAGTATGTTAGCATTGTACCCAATTTTTCTTTTCATTACTTACCCTTTCAATTGTCAGTGCTTCGAGCGATTTCAAACAACATACATCACCATTTCACATATAGATAAAAGAGCTAAAATCGATCTACTACACAAGTGATTGATTCTTTTGTTGTTAAAATACTAAAATATTCTTTAAACTATTTAAAAAGTATAAACCTAATTTATTTTTTTACCTAAAAAGAAGGAACTAGGAGTTTTATGTTTGGAAGGTAATTTGGAGTTTATAAAAATATTAGGAAAATGGTAATTTTTTTTATCAAATCAAAAGTGGTTATAAGCCAATAAATTTATAATTTTTGGCTGATTTTAGTTTATACGTACTTTGCTTATAAACACTTTTATTACACCAAATGCATGAATAAACTAATAAGTATTTATAAACTACTAGTTTGATCGACTTATAACTTACCTACAAACCCTTTTCATTGTTGATTTGGCATAAGAATTGAGTAAGAATAAAAAAAAAATACTAAGGAAATGCCAACAGTCCTAGTGGTGTTTTTTTTAAGAATATATAAAAATTTGTAGAATACAACGTAAAGATGAAGCATAGCAAAAAAGAATGAATTTTTTTTATACATGTTGTAACACACAATACGACTGCATTTACTTAGACGTAATAGCAAGCAGCTAATGGGACTTATAAAACACATTCTACTAATGCGGACATATATACATGTTGTAAACTTGTAATATACATTAAGGTCACATTTACTTAGATGTAATAGCAAGCGGCTAATGCGTCTTTTAAGACGTATTCTGCTAATGCGACTTATATACAAGTCGTAACATACAGTAAGGCCGCATTTACTTAGACGCAATATCTATCAGCTAATGCAACTTATAAAATATTTTATGCTAATGTGACTTATATACCGGTAGTAACATACACTGATATCACATTTAATTATATGTAATAGCAATCAGCTAATGGGACTTATAAACGCATTATGCAAATGCGACTTATATATCAGCTAATGCGACTTATGCTGTCGCATTTTAGCAATATCACCTTATAAAAGCATTCTGCTACGAGGACTTAATATACGCATTCATTAATAAATTACGAGTTAAGCAAACGCGACTTATAGCCTAGAAAATTGCCATTCCGTCTTATGGGGTCCACATTTTAAGCCTTTTGTTCAACGCGTATTTGTTCACCAAAAGTAGAAAATCATTCTTTCCTTTGAAAAAAAAATACTAAGAGCCAGTTTGGACCTAAGAAATTTTTTCCGTTTTTATATTATTTTTTTTTCGAAATTAGCATTTATTCGTAAAATTTTCAATATTTGAAGATACATTTTGAAATTTTTCGAAATTTTGAAAAACTCCAAAAAACTATTTTTCAAAATTTTCACTCATATCACTTACAAAACTTCAAAAACAACCCAAAATTATATCCATGTCCAAACACAACTCTAATTTTCAAATACCATTTTTACTTTGAATTTTTTTTTTTACTCTTTTTGGAATTTTACAATTCTTATGTCCAAACGCCCATTAATATAAGAATTGTAAATTCTAAAAAAAAGTGAGAAAGTTTTTTTAAGTGAAAATGATATTTGAAAATTAGAGCTGTGTTTGGACATGAATATAGTTTTGGGTTGTTTTTGAAGTTTTGTGAGTGATCTGAGTGAGCCGAGGGTGGGGAGTTCTTGGAGGGAGGGAGTCGAGAGTCTATCGGAAACAGCCTCTCTATCCCAGGGTATGGGTAAGGTTTGCGTACTCACTATCCTCCCTAGACCCCACTAGTGAGATTATACTGGGTTGTTGTTGTTGTTGAGTGATCTGAGTGAAAAGTTTAAAAAATAACTTTTTGGAGTTTTTTAAATTTTTAAAAAAATTTAAAATTAAATTAAAAAATTTATGGCTAAACACTGATTTCGTAAAAAAATAAAAAAATATCGAAAAAAAGAGAAAAAATTCTTTTGTCCAAACGGGCTCTAAGTCATCTTGGGATGCCGGGGGTTGTTGGTCGGGTGGGGTATCCAAAGACTATATAAATCCAGTGTACTTTCTTTTATATTCTATTTTAAGAAAAGCTGTAATTATTCATTCCTTCTCCCTCCTAAGTTTCATTCCTTTCTTTGAACTCACGAACATGGCACCACATCTTTCTCCGTTTTCATCGTTTCTCTTTTTAATAAAAATCCAATTTTTAAATCACTAATTACATTCATAGATCCTTTTGACCCCTCCAAAAGACAAATCAAATAAACATGAAAAACCCCAGTACTCCATTTTTTCTGTGTTCACTTTATATCAAGACTCAATTTTTTGCCTTATAATCTGTATCTTTTTGCATATTTTGTTTAGTTATCAAATACCCTTTTGCCTTCTGTTTGAATTTTTCTTGTTCACTTTCTGAAGACTCAATTTTTTTGTTCACTTTCTATAAAGACTCAATTTTTTTGCTCGTTTTCTATATATCAAGACTCAGTTTTTATCCTTATAATCTGATTTTTTTTGCATATCTTGTTTAATTATCCAATACCCTTTTGACTTCTGTTTCAATTTTTCTTGTTCACTTTTTTCTGAAGACTCAAGTTTTTTGCTCACTTTCTATATATCAAGACTCAATTTTTATCCTTATAATATGATTTATTTTTGGCATATTGTGTTTAATAATTGAATACCTTTTTGCCTTCTGGTTCATATTTATGCTTTGATGAGGCTATTTCACATTTCACACTACTACATTTTTTTTTTCATTTTCTCTATATAAAGACTCAATTTGTATCCTTATAAACTGAAGTCTTTTTACATATTTTGATTAATAATCCAATACCTTCTGGCTTCTGTTTCATATTTATGCTTTTATGAGGAGATTTCGACGATGTACGAGGATTTCTATCCTCTCTTTGCTTTCTATTTCAGTGTTGACTCCTATTTTTCTGCTTTCTTTTAGGCTCAAAAACCTCAACTCTGATGGTAAATTGTTGACTTGTTACTGTTACTTTTAGATTTTTTTGAGGTTTCAGTTTAGTCTGAGTTGTGTTTATTTTCAATTTTTGTGCAGTATCGAGAGATTTTGTTGAAGACTTATCAATTCTTGTAAGTTTTAGTTTTCTTTAGTTCCATATGTTTTATGTTGTTGCTACTTGTGATTTGTTGACTTATGTTCTTGTTCATTCTTTTGTAATTAAACAAGATTAGCTTTAGCAACTTATAAAGAAAGAAAAAAAGCATAAGCTTTTGTATAGTTAAGTTCAGTTATGAATCTTTGGCACCATATAATGGAAAGGAAAGAAAAAAGCACAAGCCTTTGTATAGTTAAGTTCAGTTATGCTTCTTTGGCACCATATAATGGCAAAATAAAAAAACTTTTGTATAGTTAAGTTCAGTTATGCATCTTTGGCACCGTCTAATGGAAATATAAAGCTGAAATAGATAATATTTTCTCTTCCTTCATTGCCCTTCTCCTGTGGAAAGGCAAACAGGATCGAATCGAAGGAGCGATCTCTATTTCTTCAACTATTTTTTTGCCCAAACATGAATTTGTTTGTTTTTCTTTTTGCATAATTGTCTTATTAATGCTATCATAGTAAATAGAGAAACAAATGTCTGACTGTGATTTGTTTTTTTGGGTTTGAATTCTCTCCTCTTCAGAAGCATAGGATAGAGGCTCAAGCAAATAGTGCAGTTAAACTGGTAATAAATTTTTTAGATAAAGCCTACGTACTCTGTGTGAAAGTCTAACGGTGATCACTACTTATGTTTGCAAATCTTTGTATGTTGTTTCTTTAGGAAGAAGTTGAAGGCCTAAAAGAACCAACATTGGTTGTGTACAGAGATGGAGAGCATAGCTCTACAGTCAGTTCAGGTGAGAACGATAGGTTTGACAAAGCAGAGAATTTTAACTTTAAATGCCTTCATCCCTTTTTCCCTTCAATTCTGTGCAGCATTTAACTATACTCTCAATTACAGGAACCACATATGGTGGCGAAGAAAAAAATCAACAAAATCTATCTGAGAAAAAAGTGTCCTCATCAAGAGAAAAGGTATTTTTCTGTTTAGCAATCTTTTGCGTGTTATAGCTGAAGATAGAGGAGGCTATAATTTCCTATCTTGTGAGAAATTATAACTTTCATCACTTAGTACTTAACAATAACGCCCTTCATGTTGGTTGTCGCCAGAATTGCGAGTATTGGACTTATTGTAACTTCTAATTTGGCTGCATAGAGTGGAAAATGTTCACATTTAGTCATGTAATGTTGGAAAATTTAGGAGTTAGTTATACATAAAAATGTTCGCCGTTGTATCCATTTTGAATTGTCAAGCTGTTACTTTAATTGTGATGATCATGTTGATGTGTAGAGAGAAAAAGAAGTGTCCGCATAAATTTGCTTTTGCTATATCTAGAGTCCGGTTTTCTAACTTCAGCTAAGTAGAAACATTTGATATTTGAACGTGCAGGATGTAAGGAAATAGAGAACATGTTAATTTAGGGGCTTCAATGAAAGTTCACGAGAAGAATATCAAGGATGCCATGTCCACTTACTTTCACTTTTTTAAAATTCATTGTGGTTGTCTGTAGCAATTTTTAAAACATTAAAATGTTAGATTTGGTAGTCCGGACCTTCCTTTCCTCTCTTTTCTGATAGATATCTCCATCTGTGTGCACTTCACTTTGTCGTGTGCAACTATAATGTTCTTTTTTTTCCCCATAGAAACTACAGGCTTTTTGTAAGTTTGCGGTCTGCTGATTTCTGTTAGGATTATGACAGGAGAAGTCCAGACCGAAAGGGGTTCAACACAGTCAGGGTGTACAGTCCCATTCGCAGAGGCCATTAGATGAGAAGGTAAAAGAGATGAAAGATCAGGTGATTAGGGCCAAAGTATACTTGAGTTTTGCGCCACCAGGTAGCAACTCTCATTTTGTGAAAGAGATAAAGCTACGAATTAAAGAGCTAGAACGAGCTATGGGTGATGTTACTAAAGATTCTCGTTTGTCAAGGAGGTGAGGTCATTTTTCTTGCTTGGGCCATTCAATATGAGACAAATGATAAATTTATTAAGAGTAGAAGTGGGATATAAGTCAGTCAAGCTATTATCTCTGAATAGACAAGAATATTTTCTTGATATTGACTCAAGGGTATTTGAAACAAATTGGTTGGCCTTACTGACAATTTAATACTCCCTTCGTTCCAATTTATGTGACACTCTTTCCTTTTCTATCAGTCTCAAAAAGAATGTCACTTTCATTATTTAGAAAGAATTTATCTTTGGGATTCCTACTTTACCCTTAATGAATTGATTTACAACCTCACAAATATCTATGGTCTGGTTAAACCACAAGTTTCAAAAATCTTCTTTTTTTTCTTAAACTCCGTGCCGAATCAAATACCGCCACATAAATTGGGACAGATGGAGTAGTTAATATGTTGCATGTGTAATATAAGAGAAGCTAGCTTTCCAGGGCAACACAGAAGATGAAAGCCATGGACTCGACGCTGCTGAAAGCGAGCAGAATGTACCCTGATTGCTCAGCTATGGTGAAGACACTTCGTGCCATGATGTATAATACTGAAGAACAGCTTCGATCACAAAGGCATCAAACTTCCTTCCTTGTACAGCTTGCTGCAAGAACTGCTCCGAAAGGCCTTCATTGCCTTTCCATGCGTTTGACCACAGAATATTTCGCCCTGCAGCCTGAGGAGCGGGAGCTTCCTAACCAACATAAATTGCAGAATCCAGATTTCTATCACTTTGCTGTCTTCTCAGACAATGTTTTGGCATGTTCTGTGGTTGTCAATTCAGCTGTTTCAACCGCTAGGGTATGCTGCTCCATTTTTTACTTTATTTTGTCCTTATTTTGGTGTTCACCTTTCTTTTAAAATTCCTTTTTCCTCGATATGCTTTTCGTCTTCCCTTTTTTCAAAATTTTCCATGTTTCCATTTAATGCTACGTTCATACACCAATGGTTTCAAGAAGCCAGTAATTTTAGTGATCTGAAGACGATAATTGTCAAATAGCTTCATAACTGAGAGATCTGTACTGATTATTGTCTTATTGTAACTTGATCTGCAGTGGTATGTTGATGACTAAGCATACTGTGTATTTCTTTTTATAATGTAGCCAACATTAGAGAATACTGAGTATTTGGTCCTATAATGTAGCCAACATTAATTATAGGACAATATGGTTGGTCTTCAGAGGAAAAACCTCAATCTTCTTGGTTAGTTTACGGTATTTGCCATCATTTTTTGGTGGAACTGTAGGAAAGAATCTTCAAATCGAGTTTGGAAGTGACAAATTCTAGGTCATGCACATAAATACTACTAAGTTATAAGGATATAAATGAGTATTACTTGGGCGTCTTCACTTCTGCAAAAAACATTTTCCAGATTAGTTGCTTCCTTCTGCTCATTTTATGGTTGCAGTAATACCATCATTTCATCAGCTAATATGCAATAAGGATAGGACAAGTGAAGAAAATTTGAAGGTAAATGTTTATGTACTTGCAGGATCCAGAGAGAATCGTCTTTCATATAGTGACTGATTCTGTTAACCTGCCAGCCATGACAATGTGGTTCTTGATGAATCCTCCAGGCAAAGCTACAATTCAAATTCAGAGCATAGACGGTTTTGAATGGTTACCAACCAAATATAACGAGAATCTGCAGAAGCAAAAGGGCCTTGATCCAAGATACACTTCTGCATTGAACCACTTGCGCTTTTATCTGCCTGATATTTTTCCTTCCCTGGACAAGATTGTGTTCCTCGATCATGACGTGGTTGTGCAAAAGGATTTAACCAGACTTTGGGACATCAACACTAAGGGTAAAGTGAACGGTGCAGTGGAGACTTGTCGTGAAGGTGAGCCTTCATTCCGCCGAATGGATATGTTCATCAATTTCACAGACCCCTTGGTGGAAAAGAGTTTTGATGCAAACACATGCACATGGGCATTCGGGATGAATATATTTGATCTACAAAAGTGGAGGAAGCGAAACCTAACTGCGCTCTATCACAATTACTTGGAGCTGGTAATAGATCTATATCCTACTGTTTACAAATTGCTGTTTTATTATATACTCTTGTCCTTTTATCGTCGTTGCTAAAAACATTTAGTTTATGTCATTATGTTGATGCAGGGAAGTCAGAGACAATTACTAAAAGCTGGTAGTTTGCCAATTGGTTGGACGACATTTTACAAACACACACATGCTCTAGATAAGCGATGGCATCTCCTCGGATTGGGGCATAACTCTGGCGTCGCACAAACTGAAATTGAGCAGGCAGCAGTGATTCATTATGATGGAGTTATGAAACCATGGTTAGACATTGGGATTCAAAAGTACAAGCCATATTGGACAAAGCATGTTAGCTATGAACATCCATACTTGCAACAGTGCAATTTACATGAGTAGCAATTTGATCCCAGGGGTTTAGCTTGAGTTTTTCCACTTAACTATGATTATTCTTTTCTTCACATTGTAGAAACCGCTTACGTCCACCTTGGCGCAATGGTAACAAGTTTCCGACATATGACCAGAAAGTCATAGGTTCAAGCTGTGAAAATGGTCTCTTGCGGAAATGCAAGGTACTACCCTATGTAGGGCAAGGGGACAAACTCCTTGAGAATATCAACACCTGAGGTTCACAATAGTGTGTTGTTCTTGGCAAGGATATGGTAGCATCCTTTTCAAAGTGGACTTGGCAACGTCCGCATTGAAAAGATCCCAGGCTCTTCTATTCATGTCCCTGAGAATCTGTAGAACATACATTATCCAAGAATCCAAAAAAATTAGGAAATTTTACAAGTGCTGAACTAATTAAATTATGTTCATTGAGCTAGGTACCTTGTAACTCTGATCAATATTCCCAGCATACAAGTTCGACCCATAAGCTTGCAACATTTGGTTCATCAAAGACGTGTTTCTCTGCAACATACAATCACTAGATGAAAAGATTGGAATATCCTCAAGGAAATGAATGATAACAAGAATTATTGAAATAATGGTACGTCATAATACGATATAATTGTTAATTGTATTTTTAAGTTATATTTAACCGGACGATTTAAGTGCTATCAAGTATAAAAAATGATGGCGTTTCTTCAACTTTTCCTAGATAAACATCCCACTATAACAACAAGAATCTAGTTGCATTAACATTAGTGTCACACTATCTAGAACATTGACAACAATTTCTGGTACAAGAATTAGAAATCCAGAAAACAGTATCAATTGGTGGTTAAAAATTGTTAGTCCTAACATTGGTTGAGAGCATGAGCTGTTTACTTCTTATATGGTCTTGAACAATCCTCATCTTTATGAGCTACCTTTTGCTATTGAGTTACGCCTAGGTTCAAAAGAAGAATACCGATGGAAGAGGGTATTGAAGCAAATTACCTAGTTCAGCATGCTAAGTCCCTGGTAAGTTCTTCGTAATGCTGGTAAATCCTCATTTACTTGAGTCTAGATGTCCCAATTTGTGCTAGTCTCTAAAATCCTTTTATCTATGCTGATATTGGATCCTTGAACCTAACATCAAATGGAGATCACACTTTTCTCCGTGGCAATCTTTTGTTGTTTGTCCTATGAATCAAGAAAAGATGTCCCCCAATGTTGGCAATTTTGGCACACCAACTCATAAGTTACTCGAACATGAGCCACGATGAGTGCTAGTTTGTCTATTGCTTTACCTTACACCTAATGAGTTTTACTCCGTACGACGGGGGAAGGTTATCATTATAGCTGTAGCTTGATCTTTTTGAGTTCTACAGCTTTGTATCAGTCAGTAGAGGTCTTTCAACTTGTGATGCTTTATAAAATAATCACAAATACTCTAAGGAATCCTCAGGCTCGTTTCAATTATATATGCACCTCATTCTGCATGTGGTTTTGACAATAAATGTACAATAGCATCTTCAAGTGTTCTATCTGGTTAATTGTTTTGGTAAAGTTCTTTCTTCTTGGTTGTATGTTTCACCTTTCAGCTTCATGTTTAAAGTTTTATATTCAATAGAAAAGGTTCTAAAAAATGACTCTTCTAGTTTATCAGACTACCAAATTATGTTTTTCTTAAATGTTATGCAACTTGAGAGGGAATTGCTAAATTCAAGGGTACAACAACATACCCAATATTATCCCACACTGTGGGGTCTGGGGAGGTTAGTGTGTACAGAGACTTTATCCCTACCTTGTGAGGATAGAAATGTCGTTTCCAATAGACCTCGGCTAATGTGCTAAATTCAAGGGCATTTACATAATTTAAAATTTTGCAAGGGCAATTCAAGAAACTTGAAGTTATTTATTATTATACACACAACACACATGCACACCCACTTTCACACATAAATGAAAAGTTGGGAAAATTAATCTAACACCACAAGTCACAGAATTTAAGTGTTTTCATTTGAATAGCTTAATAAATGACTATATCAGTCTATGCTTGCCTATTGTTTGATATTGACCAATAGTCGTATATTACCTCCTCCTCCTCCAATGATGGTCTCCGGTCCAATACATGCTGAACAAGATTCTGTGAAGGACCAACTTCTTTTAGTTGTTCTATCTCATGCACTACTGCATCTACAGCCTGATCAAGATATACAATCATTCATTAAATACTTTTGAATAATGCTCAAGATGATGTACTAGAACGAAAAAATAAAAAGGATAAAAATAATCTCACCATCTGGGCTGCGTCATTGTCCTTGATTAGGAGATTAAAGTTAATTGTTCCAGGTTTACTCCCACTACAAGACCAGTCACCATTAGGATTGAATGTATCCACGTCAACATTGTACGCCTGAAAGATAAAATAGTTAGAATTTATTTCCAAGACAAACAAAAAAAAGATTTAACTCTAGGGAAATATATGACGTACAATCCCTTTTTCGTGACGAAGTACTTGGGTGACTTTGACTTTCAAGAGATTCCTCAAAATTATCAACAGAAGAAGATCTTCTTCCTGTTACAAATACACAATGTATATCTTGCTAGACTAAAATATCAATTTATTGAACAGCTTGTGACTTGTATTCACGTATTTAGCCATACCAATGTCTGATTGTTGAAACGGAGTGGGAAACTTATACAAGTATACATTCCATTACCACTGCCCACAGCAAGAGACACTTCTTCCCTGTCAAAATTGGACTTTGTTTAGATATTGTTTATTGTCAATTTGTGAGTAAAACCGAACAGTTCACACGTAGTAATACATTAAAACATCTTCCAATAGGGACCTTTACGAACTCACCCCATCACCCAAAAAGAATAAGATGAAACAACAAATGAGTTGACAGAAAAACAAATACAATAGTGCATACTTGATCACAGTTGGAGGAAAATGGAAAGGTGCTGTGGTGAGCTTCCCACGTTGAAATTTCATGATAGGTCGATGAGGCCTTGGTATTCCACCCTAAAGAAAGAATATTCTCAAAAAGCATAGTATGCAAACATGACATCTACAAGAATGAAATTCTGAAAGAAACGTATGCCTCAAACAAAGAGCTAGAAACCAACCAAGTAACGCGACAAAAGTGAATTGACAGAAGCAGTGTCCAAGTTCCCAACAAGAATCACTCGGAAGCTCGAGGGATCTCTAAAGCAATTTTGAAAGTATTGCCATGCCTTTGTTGCATCAATATTTGACATATCCTCAGCTACAGGTGCCTACATAAGAAAGATCCCTTAGTGGAAAGCACATAGATAAACTAGATTCAAACATAGCCACGTGGCATGGCCATAAATTCTAACTTAGGCATTTTCCTCCTCTTACAAAATGTCATGGTTTTGGTTCCTGAAAAGGTTTAACAGAATGTATATGTCAAGTATGTATACTTAACAGGTAGGTATATAGATGCCTAAGTAAAAGGCACACACCAAAAGGCATTCAGATCAAACACATATCCAGCACCAAGAGACAACCACTATAGCTATTCATCGGCTTCCTATTCAGCCATCAGAGTAAAATTCATACTCCTCTAGTTCCATATATACCATACTATAAATATTGCACAAATTTATTGCAACTAAACTTCAAATCTCATAAATTAAAGAAATATTGAACACGAACGTAAATGGTGTTTGATGCTCAGATACTAGACACGGTAATTTAAGATGTATGAAGATTTTCCTTCAAATAAGGTGCACATAATTGTGAAATGGCATATAAAGAGAAGTGTGGTATGAAATTGAGATAAGGATAGCAGAAAGCATGGTTCCTATATCTTAAGGTAACTTGGAAAGACATGTGATCTAATGTAGCCATTTTATCATCAAGTTAATAGGGAATCTGATGAGAGAAGCTTAAGATAGTTATAGAAAATAAACCAAAACTATCTATCATCAGAATTCCAGATTTATCAATTTAAGGAACTAAAGATATTATTAAGAAATATTGAAAAGAATTGAAAAAGCATTTGGTAATACAGACCTTGTAATAGCAAGATTTACCGCTGTTGATCTCCTTAACGGTATCTATTAGGACATCAGCCGGTTGTTGATGTGCAGGAGACAGGCGAATCTTTAGGTCCTCAATTAGAGCTTGGAATTCTTCTTCTTCAGGTTCTAAGTCACTTGTGAATAGTAAATATAGAATCTGTAGGCATCCAACACAACCATGACTAAACAATAGAACCAACTAAAGCATTGAATCAGAGTAAGCTTGTTAATCTTATTAAACCATGTGAAACTGGTAAATTTTATGAAGTAGAGATCCCATAAAAAAGTTTAGACCCCCTCCCTAAACATTAAACAAGTAAAACAACACATAAGTAAAGCACCTCCCGGAATAAAAATATGAAATGTAGATTTTGGGTAACACAAAGACAAAAGACCCCCAATTCTGGCACAAACTTCTGTGCACCTACCTTTTTGCAGAGAACAGACTGAGTGAACATAACAAGCATGAGTCTTGAAAAGTTGAATACAAATAACTGATCTACCAACAAACCTGAAGTGCAAGTTCGATATCTGATGAGTCAAAGTTCACACAGAAAGCTCTTTTATACTCGTCCACCTCAATAGCGAAATTGACTTTATCACGTATCATAGGAAGATTCTTGGAGCTATAAAGCCAGATAATTTGTCCAATTACACTTGAATACGAGCAACTGAGGATATCTGTTTCAGTCACTTCTGAGAGACCACCATATGAGAATCCTCTTAAAACGACCTGTACATGGAAAAATATGAAGCAAAAAAAGAAAAAGTAAATTGAACAGGCAGGACTAGGAGGGGCCTGATTTTTCTAAACCAATCGATGCAACAATTCTCGCATCATGCTTAAGACAATGATAGATATTTCGACTATAACAAATAAATCCCATTGATATAGCAACATAAGATCAGCACTTTGAAAAATTCAAAAGCCAAAACATTTACACCAAATGGTGTTTCCTGTCTCAAAATCCTCATGCACATGTGCTTTTGAGACAAGACTTATCTGAAAAGACCAATCATCAAACTGTTACATGGATGAATATTTATTTATCCTCTCAGGGCACTATCTTTCTGGACTTTGACATGCAAACAAGTGAAAAAGAAGATGAGAGATCTCAAGGAAAAGAAACAGAGAAAAATCTAAGTAAGTATGAAATCTAACAATAAAATTATTATCACCCCTCTGAGAAAGTGGTTTTGTCATTTGCTCCTGCTGAATTTTTCTGGGTGTTTTCATTTCGACATGCATACAATGCTTTTATGTCTATAGGCATCTATGGAAGAATGGGAAATCACTTGTATGATTTTACTGTTAAGGTAAAAGGAGTTCCAATACTCTGGAGTCAGGACAATGCAGGATTTTCCAATAACTGATAAATGAATTAGGGAGATTGGAAAAGAGATTTTATCAGAAATTACATCCTCTTTTCTTTATCTCCCATAAGCATTAGAATAACAATTGCATTTTCTGTATCCCGCATCACCATAAGTACTAGAAAGATACAAGAAAAAAATAGATGCAAGCATAGATGTTGGAAAAGAAGTTCCACACTTTGCAGAAGAAAATGGTTGCAAAGCATATTCCCAAAGTAATGCTGCTCGATGTGTCTAGAGCAGGGGTCACTAATATCTACAAGTGATACTGCATTGGCCTTTATCATAGTTTCAAATAGTTGGTGTGGACGATATGTAAAATGCATAAGGAAATAGGGAAGAATCATGTAAGTATAAAATTTCTATACTCAACATTACTTTATTTTCACCCCTTTGAGAAGGGAGTTCGGTTTTTCCTCAATTTTGCAGGGTGTTTCACTTCTACATGTATTCGATGCTTTCATGTTTATAGGCATCTATGGAAGGATGAAACATCACTTGCATTATCAGTTTATTTTTAGGTAAAAGGAGTCTCAATATTCTGGAAGGATGCAGAGGACTTCCAATACTTGCAAAATGAATTAGGGAGATCGGAAAAAAGATTGTATTAGAACTTACATCCTCTTTTTCTATATCTCCCATCAGCACCAGAATAACATAATCTGGTTTTTCTTTATCCCACATCACCATAAGTACTAGAAAAGATACAAGACGAACATGGATACAAGCTGAAAGAAAGCTCCACACTTTACAGAAGAAAATGGTTGCATAGCATTTTCTACAAGTAATTTTGCTAAATGCATCTATAGAGCATGGCTAACTAATAGCTATAAGTGATTTTGCATTGGGATTTTTCATAATTTATAATCATGGTGTTGGTCATACTGTAAACTGAAAATACCGACAAATATGGAAACCAAATCATATCCCCCAAGGTTGATGTTTGCCTAACTTTAGATGGTATCCGAAGTCTAAAGTTACGGGAGCTAACTTTCTTTCCCTACTTATTTCTTTTTCTTCTTCCCATTCTGTTTGGGAAATCCAACACCTCCTTAAGGTTCCAAAATAAACTTCCAAACATTGTAGTGATCACTGGACAAAGAGTAGGGGTGTTCATGGTTTGGTTTGGATCCGATCTTCCCTAAAAAGAAATCAAACCAAGTAAGTCGGTTTTTCACATATTGGAACCAAACCAAACCAATTAAGTCAGTTTTTTGTCGATTCGGTTTATGTCCGTTTTTCGGTTTTTTCTGTTATTTATCGGTTTTTCCTTAAATATGAGACATATACTACCAAGCACATATTTCGCGGCTACATTTTCAACGTAACACTGTTAAACCAATTGCTCTTTGAGAAATCTATCATTTATCAAGATATATTTGTGATAATTGAATCAATAGTGATGAAAAATTTAAGGACTCAATTAAAAATAGATTATTTTTTACATGAAATAAATTCTTGTACTTAGCAGAAGAAAACTACCAATCAAACTAAAATGTAAAAGCAATGAACTAGATTATTATAATAGCAAATAACTGGAGTAAAAGTTCAAACGATTAACATATACCATAAAATTTTAGAAACTTTATATAAAAATATACACATATAGGTGTAATAGTAAATTTTGAATAACTATCTCTATAGTGAGTTTGATTCGGTTTTTTCCAATTATTTTTTTATACCAAAACTAAACCAAAATTGATCAATTTTTAAAATTCAAAAACCATAGTTAGTTTGGTTCGATTTTTCGGGTTTTTATGAACACCCTAACAGAGACCTTGTTGTTGTTCCTGAGCATCATTTTATTTTCTCTTTCCTTTCTTCATTCACAAAAAGCCTCTTCCTCCTTCTTCATTGCTGCTTGCTATACAAACATTGGTAACACTCCCTCTTCCCCACATGTCAAGGATCTAAGACAGAGGCGGCTCAATCAATACGGTAGCCTAAAGCAAAACCTTAATAAGAGGCCTAAGAGATATTCAATAAATTTTTTTATACATTTTTATCGGAACTGAGAGTTTGAGAAAAACGTGAGGAAGAAAAAAAAAGATTATGGTACTCAAATTATTCAATACCCTTGTTATTTGGCAGAATAGATAGATGAGCTAGTATGAGGAGAGAAAAAAGAGAATTTGATTTTATAAAGAACAAGAACTGATTTAGCTGAAGATTGAAGAAAGAAAAAAAAATACTTTTTGTTCACTTGTAGGCTCACTGCTTCCCAATTAAAACACGAGAGCCTAAAAACATGTGATTTATGTGAAGAAAAATAAATAAACTGGAATAGTTTTAATTATTAGATATACATGACTGAATTACTACATCTACAAATGATAAAAATTTAGTTATACAAAATTTATTTTTTGATATAGTAGTACTAATTTTGAGGCCTTAAAGTATTGGGGGCCTAAAGCAAGTGCTTGACTTGCTTTAGGCTTGAACCGGCACTGATCTAAGGCACTCCATCGGCATCCCACAGTTTTAAAAGGCAAAACCTCTTTGGTCACATATATGGATCAGATGTTGCTCTATGGTCTGAGCTTCTCTTCTCCTTCTGATGATTTTTCATCTACTATCAGACAAATATCCTTTAGGGTTAGCAATTGGTTCCAATCACATGTTACTTTTATTGATTTTCTAGCATCCTATCACTTACAACCAAGAGGTTGTGAGTTCGAGTCACCCCAAGAGCAAGGTGGGGAGTTCTTGGAGGGAGGGAGCCGAGGGTCTATCGGAAACAGCCTCTCTACCGCAGGGTAGGGGTAAAGTCTGCGTACAAACTACCCTCCCCATACCCCACTAGTGGTATTATACTGGGTTATTGTTGTTGCTGTTATTAGCTGCATATACTGTTTATTTTAGTATAGTGGCCAGAGTTGCGAGGGGAGCTATAGTGTAAGAGGCTGTAAAGACTGAAAGTAGTCAAAACTTAAAAAAGGGGTTATTCATGGATTAGTGATAATCCAGAAATTCAACTCTGCTCCAGAGGACTCTCTCCAATTGACAGGACCACAAAAGTTGAGCAAATATCCAGAAGCCCTAAAGAGGAAACCTTCTTTGTACAATCTCTAAAACTAGGGAGCAGAATTGCAATTAACCTGACTCATCAGTGCAAATAGGAGCCCTCAAATAAACGGATGTGGCTTTTCTAGTGGAATAAAGTTCCCAAAACCAGTTCAGATTTGGCACTGTCTGGACAGTTTCAGGATTGACAAACAGAGATCTCCAACATATACCTAATATACATGAACTAGTGCACATAATTATAGTGCAAAAACTATCATTTGAACTATTAGAGGCGCTGTGCATAATAAAAGTCCTCTAGATTACAATTTTGCAGTTGTAGATAAATTTCATTTTATTCTGCCAAAATTTCGTATCCAATTTCTCATGCTTCATTACGCTAAAATTTGGGAGATGGTCGTAGTTATCCCAACAGCAACTAGTTCAAAAATAAGCTCATGATATTCTGTATTCGAAAACATGCTTTTAAACATTCACAGAAGCAGCCATTTTGCTAGCAGACTGACCAACTAAATGTAATCAACAGGAAGAATGGGAAGGCTTTTTCACTCTTCTTTTTGGCATAGAGTGTACAGTACAAGAACTAATCAGAAACTTCAACCAGATATAACAAAACATTGATAATTTAGCAGAAAAACTTAATGTATATAACAAAAAAGCAGCATGTAGGCTCATTACCTTATCATCATTCTTTGTACACTGGTAAGTGACTTGCATGCCATTAGATAAGATAAGCTCCACAGCTCCAATATCAAAATGTTCCAGTCGCTCAACAATTTTCCTGAAAATTGTTTAGGTGTTCAGAAAAGGAGACGGAAAAAAAGAGAAAAATGACTGATAGCATAAGCAGTGGCGGAGCTAGAATTTTCATCAAGGGGTGTCAAAATATAAAAAAATATATATATCAAAAAATTTAGAGGAGTCAACGTATAGTAAATATACACAAAATAGAAAAATTTATTTAGCAATACAATGTAATTTTCCGGCGAAGGGTTGACACCCCTCAGTTGAATGTGGCTCGGCCACTGAGCATAAATATAAGAACACTCTTGTTTTTTGGATCGGGCCAGTCAAATGCAAGTGCAGAGAGGTTGTACCAACTAAAAGTATCTCAGAATTATATAATTAGGATTACGATTACCACTTACTTAAACCTTTACAGCTTTAGATGTGTCCTTATATTAGAAGATGGTTATACATATTGCTAACTGAGCACAAGATCAAACTAAATCATGAAAATGAGTTCGGTTCATTTGTAAAATAAGTGATAGGATCCGAGATTTCCCATGATTTGTAATTGAGCCAGTATGCAGCTCATCGATTGTTACGGTCTTAATCAACAAAAAAAGTTACTGATTACAAGTTTTACAGTTGAATGCTGCACTGATTAAAAGGTACTTGAAGACAACAAAGAGATATTTAGCAAAAGGAATATTCACCCAGATTCAATCTCCATCTCTTGTATCAGATTGGTTAAACCCTCCATTTCTTCATCTGACCAACTAGGAAAGGATCCCTCTTTTTCAAAATCAGTAATCTTCTGCAATGACCTCTTCATTTCCTCTTGTGTCACAAAAGTCTTACTTTGAAATATGATAACTGATAAGTTAGATGCTGCAAACTGCATCTCACAGAAGTTCTTGATCAGCTCCATATTGATTCCTGAAAATTGGAGACTAGTTACATATGCGGCTGTTAAACAAACCTGCCAAATACATGACGGAGCAAACTAACAAAACTTACTCTTTGTAAGAGCTATCATAAGTTGTGCCTCCAGCTTAGGAGAAAAGTCAGCTTCATTATAAACGAAGTGCTGCATGAGAAAAGAGAGAATGAGTTCTGGACTCTATTTTAAGGGGGGAAAAACAAGTACAAGCCACTCCAGACATACACTGGTGTAGGTCCTTCGTAGTTGCTCTGAAGAACGGTCATGATGATTCAGGTATCTGCCTTTAGGGATGCACAGGCAAAAGTCTTTTCCTTCACTTAATTCATTTTCTTTGATCCCATGGACTCTCATTCGCGCAATCTGAATAACATAACCAAAACAATTAGTGTGCAGTTATCTGCTTCATTACAGAATAACTATAATTTGATTTGTTAATCAAGAACACCCTGCTCGAAAATCTAGAAATATTGAAGCACACACTGGTGAATACCTCAACAAGGAACGTCTCCAACACCTTATTTGTTTCATATCCTTCACACTCTACACTAACCACATATATGGTATACATGTGTGAATCGTCCCTAGAGTACTGAAGTTGTTTTGGTTTGCTCATGCTCGAAAATCTTTTCTTCAACCTTCCAAGAATAACTTTCTGAAGAAGCATTCTTTGAATGTTTATGAACACATCATTCACACATTTCCATCCTTCTTTCTCAAACATAAAGGTGACGTATACCACAGACATTCTCCACTTCACAAACCAAAGAAGAAGAAAAAGATATTAAACATACATGAATTAGCTACAATTTTCCAGAAATTTAACAATAAGAAAATACCTTATGAAGGAGTTCGACATTATTAAAACTAAAGTCTACCATGAACATGCTGTCAAGAAACAAATCAGGCCTTAAGTATTACCTTCACAAGTGCACTATCGACATGTGCGATCAATCTAGGTTCAGTGTGCTTTGGAAGAGGGAATTCCAAATGCTGTGGCATACCTCTTGGTTGCCTTTCAAAGTATGTTTTGATCAAATCAATTATATTCTGAAATAAGAAATTCAAAAGAAAGCAAAAAGAAGTTGATTAATTTATGACTATTGAATCAATACGTATATCTGGTCAAAATTGAGAGAACGGTTATGACAAACCTGCGTTTCAGTTATATCTCCCACAACGATAACAGCCATATTGCTTGGGACATACCACTTCGTGTAAAACCCCTTTACAATATCAACAGAGACATCTTTTATTGATTTTATTGTGGCACCCACAGGCTCACCATACTAGAATACAATAAATACAACATCAGTTGACTAGTAGCTTATAGTACATTTAATGAACCAAAACAGAAGGGGAAAAAAGGCAAAAGTTAATAAAGATCAGAAAACACATATTACACGTCCTTAAAACTATATGAAGAAATCATAATAGGTAATGACATACATGTTGCACATTACCCCCTTCATGTACTTTAAGAAGGTGAAAGGTAATCATAAACTTTCTTTCAAGTTCTAAACTCTAAGTCAACGTTGTTACCTTAATTACCAGTGTAAAGAGTACATTTAGGGGCCATTTGGTTGGAAAGAAGTTATCCCGGGATTAGTTATTCCACCTTTCTATAAGGATAAAAAATACTACAAACCCCGGATAATTAATCCCGGAATTAATTATACTGTAATTTTCTCTCAACAAACATGAGATAAACTCTTCTTAAATTTAGTCCTGTGATTAATTATTCCTTGATCTCTCGTACCAAACTAGCCCGTAGGGATTGTACGTGTAAAAAGCAAAAGGAGAATCCCATTACCTTTGTTCCTTGGAATAGGTGGGTACTAAAAGTAAGTTGATGCTTTTTCTCAATAATCTGAGAATCATTCCAAAGCTCCTGTGATACGATTCTTTTCTCCTTCTCTAGTTCATCTGAAGTGAAATCAAGCTGCAAAATGCTTTTATTTTAGGAGAATAACCAAAAGCATAAAGCAAAATGACAACGACGACAAGAAGTAAAAACCTCTTGAGAGATAGCAGCCATTAATGCTATTGCTTTCTTCAAATTTACAGTGTTTGTCACAACGAAGTTATAAATCGTGTAATCACTTAATGTGAGGGCCTGCTGATGAGCACCACACTGATGTTTGAAAGCTTGTAGATAATCAAGTGCGTCTGGATCGGAATATCCATACCCCTCCAAAACAAGATGCTCAATAATGTGTGCAACACCAAGTTCATTTTCTTCCTCACAAACAGCCCTAGTCAAGCAAGAGTCATGAAAACTATATCAGAGGGCAAAGCATAATGCAACTGATGAACACTTATAGTTAATTGTTCTTCCATTTAGATAATGAATCCTCCACATGCTATATTTAGTTAAATTATTCTTCCTAGTAGATTATAAAACCTCCACATGCTTTATTTTCTTGGTATGATATGATGAAGCAGTAACTGTTTTTCAGTTTACCTACAACACCAGACACAGCTACTTCAACTTCCCCACGTCCTCCAGGGCCTTTCATGTAAATCCTGTCAGTTTTCCCATTAGCAGTAACTGTAGAGTATGATTTAATTTGTTTCTTCTTATTTCCTAATAAGCAACAGAACTATTTGAGGACGCCATTGTAAGAAAACAAAATCCAAGCATTACGCAGCATATGAGCTCCGCGCTCAACAAAAATAAAATGATAAAACAAAACAAAACAAAAAAAAATACAGGAAGCTTGAAAATATACATTTACACACACACACACACACACACACATACTAGTAATTATCTAAAAATGAAAGAATGAAAGCTGAAAAATCACAAACCCTGCTTTCACGATCAAGGTCAAATGTATTAGTCCTTTATCATTAGTATTTGCACTTCTCTTCACATAATACGTAACTCCACTGTCAAGTACTTCATAGTCCGTCTCGAATGGTTGAGTAGGAAACACTTGTTGAAGATCTAAAACTTCTAATGGTTCTAATAGTTGAAACTCGTCGGTTAGGAGTTGGGTATCTTTCCTTGCACTTGTACTCATCTGTGGACAGCAATTCCTTATTTACCCGGCCTATAATAGCCAAGAAGAAATTTTGATGGTGGCAGTCTGCGGGGCCTCCCACCTCTCTCTCTCTCTCTCTCTCTCTCTCTCTCTCTCTCTCTCTCTCTCTACACACACACACACACACACACACACATAGGTGTTTTCTATTTTGATTTGAATACTATTTGGGGACGCCAACCCCGCCCTCCCCCCGCAAACCCACACATATATGCTCGATAATACATACACATGCTATTTATCTGAATTATGAAAGAATGAAAGCTAAAAGATCACAAATGCCAACTACAAGTCAAAAATGACAACTGATGTGCAATTACCTAGTTAATTGTTTCTCCAAAGAGATAATAAATCCTCCATATGCTTTATTTTCTTAAATATTGGATATGTTAAATTAGCAGTAACTGTAGAGTATGATTTAATTTGTTTCTTCTTATTTCCTAATAAGCAACAGAACTATTTGAGGACGCCATTGTAAGAAAACAAAATCCAAGCATTACGCAGCATATGAGCTCCGCGCTCAACAAAAATAAAATGATAAAACAAAACAAAACAAAAAAAAATACAGGAAGCTTGAAAATATACATTTACACACACACACACACACACACACATACTAGTAATTATCTAAAAATGAAAGAATGAAAGCTGAAAAATCACAAACCCTGCTTTCACGATCAAGGTCAAATGTATTAGTCCTTTATCATTAGTATTTGCACTTCTCTTCACATAATACGTAACTCCACTGTCAAGTACTTCATAGTCCGTCTCGAATGGTTGAGTAGGAAACACTTGTTGAAGATCTAAAACTTCTAATGGTTCTAATAGTTGAAACTCGTTTGGTTCTTCTTCTTCATCTTCACTGGAATACTGTTCTTCCCATACTTCATCTTTCTCATGCAACTCAGGTTCCATATTCACTGATTCAAGCTAAGAACAATGAGTATTGTAGCTTATTTTCTAGTAATTTCTTCGTCTAACTCTTTGCTCCACTCTCTCTGTCTCTCTCTCTCTTTCTCTCTCTCAGTATTCTTCCTTTCTGTTTGGAGCATTTGTCTGTTGTGACTTCCTTTAGCGTTCTTAATTGGGAGAACTGCCAGTAGCCTGCGCACTTTCTTTTTGCATACATATGTAAAGAAATATTCTTTTTTTAAAAATAAAGTCAAATGTAATTACTCTCCGCTAGTTAAAAAAAAAATAGTAAAAGGATTAGTATTAGTACTACATAAAAAGGTAAAGATCCATAAAAAGTGAAATTTGTAAAATGTATATAAAAGTTCATTACTTGCTACAACAAATAAGATAAATGTGACATGCTAGTATAAAGTTAGTTGGTGAATAGAATTTAATGTATCTATATTATTGGGTCATTCAAAAAATATATAGGCGTAACAAAATGAAATTTGTTATCTATTACTTCCGTTCACTTTTACTTGGTACGTTTTGACTTTTCACGTCTCTTAAAAAATAATAATAAATAAAATACATAATTTACCATGATACCCATATTAATTGATGCATATTTTATTGGATTTGAGAAAATAATTTGAAATGAGTAATAAATATTGTAGACATAACAGGAAAAAAAATCGTCGTCTCTTGATATGCGTAAAGTGACAAGTAAAAATAAAAATCTATTTTTTATATACCTGCCAAGTAAAAGTGAACGGAGGAAGTAAAAAGTAACACAGTTTATTTGCCATATTTTTGAATTTTCTTTTGAACTTTTTTTTTAGATTATATATATATATATATATATATATATATATATATATATATATATATATATAAATTTATATATAAAGAATGGAGGTTAAATTATATGCACCAACGATATAAAAAAAATTACATCATCGAGTCATCAAAAATATATATAATACATGTTACCCTTCATAAAAAATGAAATTTATAATACGAAAATTGAGACATGTAAAAAAATGTGACTTTTGTCTAATTTATACTCCTTCGTTTCAGTTTATTTTGACCAACACCCTCAAGCATATTTTTTTATTATATAATATGTGAAAGAATTGGAACTTATAGTATCTTTCTTTATTACATCTAAATTTTAACATTATGATTAGGACATCTTAGAACCGTCAACGTAAGTGTAGGAAGCATGCACGTTTTGATCATCACTTTTTTAATATTATATATATATATATATATATATATATATATATATATATATATATATATAAAAGTACAAGAGTCCTTAACGAAATGTCGTTTGTCTTTTTTACCCTTTAAAAATAAGTTTCACATTGGACAAAATCATAATTAAATAATATTTCTAATTGTAAAGATTTTGAAATTAACTAAAATTTTCTTTCCTACTTTTGAATTATGTAGGAACTCCTAATATTTAGGGATATAAAATCAAGAATTCTTTTACCTATATAAGTCATTTTCTTATTTAAATTGTTAATTATCGTAGGACGTAAAATATAAACATAGTTCAATTATGACATAACAATTATTAGTTAATTGTTTTAGCCGGGGCACGTATAAAAAGTGCATGCAGTACATATTAGAAAAAAATTGTCCGTAAAATAAGATAACAATTGAGCTAAAAACTTATAAGAACAGATAATAATAATCGAGTTCGGATGCCTATGTGATTACTTAGGTATAAATAGAATAAGGTTACAGTTTAGAGGTCCCGTTAAAATAAGTAAAATATGGGTAACGGATTTTTTATTTTTGGTAAACGATCTAACACAAATTGTATAATAAATAACATGAAATATACATGCAACGCACCTATGCAAGTGCTCAAATAAAGTTGAATATTTTTTTAACCTTTCAATCAACGCTACTTCTATGACTTTTTTGTATGATGAATCAAATAAGAGAACAAACTGAAGGAAGAACAACTACAGTAGATCACACTTCTGAATATGATTAATATTTATCATTTTGAAACTTAATTTTGTGTTAATATCTATGTTATCTGAATATGAAATGTCGTTCGCTTATTTTGCCCTTTAAAATAGATTTCAAATTGGACAATTTTTTAATTGTAATTTACTTATATTCCTAATATTTAGAACTTTAAAAATCAACTAATTTTTATTTATTAAATTCTTCCTTATTTGAACTAAGTAGAAACTCTTAATATTAAGGAATCTAAAATTGAGTTTTATTTACTTATATAATATTTTTTCCATATTTAAATTGTGTAAGTATTTTCCATAAATGTTTTCAAGTTTTAAACATTTTAGAAATTTTGTCTTCATTTTAATTTTGTAGTACTAACCACGTGAGAATCATCAAACATATCAATTTCATCTTTTCCGATTTTGTTTGAACCATCTTGAGTATTGAATTTGAATGTTTCACATGCGCACAAAGTCTTAAGGTGATTTATAATTTTTAATATAAAAGTTAAATAATTAATGATGGATAACATGTATATTATATCATACACATTAAATATAATTTTGTCATTTAGTTATTTTTTAATATTTATAACATTAAAATTAACAAAACAAATATTGCTACAACAATCATGAATATTAAATACAAATGAACTAAGTTGCAACCTCTTTTAATAATAATTTTTTGAATTAAAGAATGGGAATGTTAAGGTATATTATCTCATATTTCGAATGATAAATCCAATCAAAAGTACTATATTGCCAATTCAAATGAGATAAATGAGTTTGGATATAATGATGAACAAGAATAATTCAAATGAGAAAGTTTACATAAAAATAAGTGAGGACTAATTGTTACTAAAATTGATGTATCAGTCGACACTCCTTCTACATTTGATGATATTTTAGGTTCTCAGGATCTGTGCTATTTTCTTTGTAAATATATACGATGCATAGATCTCTTTTTAGATATTACTATCATTAGCATTAACAATTTAAAATTTATTACTACAATATTAGTTAATAACCAAAAGCACAAAAGAGAATTTTTTTTTTTTTTTTTTTTGAAAGGAGAAGAAAAAGGAACATATCTTTTGGAACTTTGATACGAAGAAATAGTTGAGGGGATATTTAATAGTAAGAGAAAAAAAATGCTATAAGATTTTGCTCAAAGGCCAGATATTTAAATACAGAGATATAATCTATTCTTAAAAGTTTGATTAAGAGATAGGTGACAAGCTCAAAGATTGAATGACTATAATAGTTCATTAATCACAATTAATATAAAAGTATGTTTGAAAAGCTTTGTATAATTATTAGGCGAGGAAAAGTAATTAAGATTATCTCATTAATTCTACTAATGTTTAGGTGTTAGTTTATAGTGAGCTTTGAACAAACTAGAGTCGTGTCACTTAACATTTTGATAAAATCAATGATGGACAATATTTTCCGTATTCAAATGGATTATGAATTTCGTATTCAAAATCAAGACTTTTTCTTTATCTATCTATATGTCATTAACATGATTTATTTTCAAGAACGTACAGTTTTTAAAATTTTATTTTGTAACTCAATTATATTATTTAATAATATATTATTTTTAAATTATATACTCATTGATATAGATACACGCGCAACGCACATACATTAAATTAGTAATGCAAAATGTACGAAATCCCTTAGCAAAATGTCGTTCGCTTTTTTTATCTTTTAAAAATAGATTTTACATTGGTCAAAATTGTATTTTTACTAAATTATCCCTTACTTGATCTGGGTAGGATTTTTTCACCTTTACTCTTTGATATTTTTTTACTTTTTCTAAATTTTCTGACCGTGTCAATTAATAGAAGAAGAATGTTGCTATATCAATTTATGTAAACTTTATGGCACAGAATAGGAATGTAATCATAATGTTATTTATGTTGAAATTTTCTCTCTAGGTGTCTAACATTTTTAACTAATTAAAAGAGGACTCCTTTTACGACGATTTCACTGAATACGATAGGAATGCTTTGCTTCATTTTAAATTTTTATCTTTCCGTTTATTTTTCTTTCCATTAGAGTTATTTAATCATTTTAGACTAAGTTAGATAACAATAAAATTAGCTTTATTTCCTTGTAAGTGAATGCATGTGGTAAGAATATTGCTTCTATCCAAGTTTTTGTGTATTTCCTTTTCTATGCTGTGTTAGAGTTAATTTAAACATTTTAGATTTTTCGATAAGCAATAAATTTATAAGTTAAATATAAATAATGAATATATGAAATTCACCATTATTATTTTTAAGGGGGGCGATGTAATTAAATTTTAGTCTTTAGTAATGGTAGATAACAAATTTGAGTCTTTTATTTCTAATCATGCAAAAACTAATAAGAATTATTCTTGAGCTCGAAGAAGCATATCAACAATACGACTTTTTCTGCGGTTAGTTTCGCTTAGTCTAAGCACACATACACAAACTTCACAAACTATCTTCATTAACGATATTATTCAGGTATTTCTATGGATGGAAATTTTCTTTTTGTTTTCTTTCGTCAAATTGGTTTTGAATTGCTATTCTTCTTTAATTGCAGTTGATTCTTTGAAAAGATTAGCACGAATATGTTATTATGATTAATATTGAATAAGATCTATAGTTTACAATTCTGTGTATTCTTTTGTAAAATCTTGTAGTTCTCTAACCTAGGGTTGGATATCATTGAATAAGATCATCAATGATATCGATCTGAGGCCTTTTATAGAACATGACTTCTTCTTTGATTGAACTGACTAAATATGATTAGCATGTATTCATCATTTTAGGAACTTCCATTTTTTCCTTTAATTTTTAATTTATGACTCAATCATGTTGTTTAATAGTATAAACTATTTGTTTTAAATTATATACTCATAATGGGGTACACGCGTAAAGCGCGTACCCTAAGACTAGTATATATATATATAATGGAGTAACATTTTTCATTTCGTTATTGTATTTAAGTAAATTAACCTTTTCAATTGTCTGTATTTTTAGAGAATGTTATAAAATTTGATAATTAAATAACAATGTGTTTTCTGTTGTTTACAGCCAAAAACTTTTGATAGCCATTTAAAATCTAGTTAAACTTTTTATTTTTCCTAAAAAGAATGGATATTTAAAGTGGAAATATAAAATTATAATATTAAAAGTAGAAATAGTGTTTGAAAAGAAAGTTAAATTTATGAGTGGAAATTATTATTTCATACGAAATACTTTTTAATAAGCTTTTCAATATTCTATCAAATACTTTCAAATAATAAACATATAACAATAACATACACAGTATAAAATTCACAAGTGGGATATGAGGAGGGTAGTAGGTACGAAAACCTTACTCCTACCTTGTGAAGGTAGAGAGGCTGCTTCCGACAGACTTTCGGCTCAAAGAAAGTATGGTCACAGTAGACAACAAAGAAATACGAACGTGGAGAACCTTAAGAAAGAGAAACAGTAATAACAGGTGGAAAACTAAGATAACTGAAACAAAATAAACAACAAGTGATAGTAACATGTAAGAATGGGAATACGAGAATAACACTAGTCGTATGACTACTAACCAACCAACTACCTTAATTCTCGACCTTCACACCCTTCTATCAAGAGTCATATCATCGATAAGCAAAAAAATAGTAAATATTAGTACTAGTATTTATAAATATTGAACTCCAATATTTCCATACACCCCTAGTACTAAGAACCCGTTTGGACATAAGAAGCTTTTCACTTTTTTTCGAAAAAATTCTTTTTTTATCCGAAATCAGTATTTGGCTATAAAATTTGTAATTTTCGCTTGACATGAATTTTGGAATTTTTTGAAAATTTAAAAACTCCAAAAAGTTATTTTTCAAAATTTCACTCGGTTCAATCACAAAACTTCAAAAACAATCCAAAATTATATTCATTCCAAACACAACTCTAATTTTCGGATATAATTTTGAGTTAGATTTTTTTTTTTTTTTTGAGAGTTTATAATTCTTATGTCCAAGCGCCCACTAAATCAAAAACCAAAGAGAAAAAGTTATTTTCGTCCTTTTGCCGCTGAAATAAAGCCTGTGTTAGGAGAGAGCCTACTCTTCTTGCAGCGCACGAAAATGATGTACTGCCACTGCCACTGCCACTGTTGTCTTTTGGTATCTCTTTAGCGCAGCAGATTATGATTTGCCTACAGCTAAGGAAATGCACCTTCAAATAATTAAATTCTAAGATCTCGTTTGGACATATGAAAATGTTGAAAAAAGAGTATCCAAATATGTTGCAAAACTTATAATTAAGCGTAACTTCATCTTCAATTTAAATTTTAGTGAAATTTCTAGTTTGAAAAAAAATAAAATTGAAATTCATGTCCAGACGCCTACCAAATCTAACTGAAAAGTCTGCATAAAACTAATTAACCATGCGAAGATTTGTAATCCAAGTAAAAGAAGGATATCATTTTGGTCTTTAAACCCTATAATTGATCCTTTTTTTTGTGGTGCACAGCTAAAAAATTAATAATAGTAACGGCTCTATTTCTTTATAATACTATAATATAATTTCCTTCATTTAAGTAGCAAAATTACTTGTAAAATCATAAAACTGGATAAACTATATTTCTACATGCTTATAATGTTTTAATTGCACTACATGAATGATTAATTTATACGCAACGCTATAATTAAACATTAAAAACTGATCTCTTAATTAGTATATGGTTATTTGCAAGATTCTTGCCATGACCACTGGTAGTACAATTAACTAGTTGCTCTGATCAAATGGTTTATGTGGCAGAAATGCCCAAAATCATTTACTGTACACATCTCCGAAAATTTTAATATAGTCAACAATAATTAATCAATCTTTGTATATTTGCTATTGATGGCCAGAATATTCACTTCTAGCAAAACCAAAACTATCCAAACTCCCAATTCTTTTGGCTCGCAATTGGCATCGTCAACTTTAGTAAAGTTTTGAATCTGTTCACTTGTGATCTTGCTTTTTGACTGGAGACGGGACAGATTATATACTTAAGGAAAAAAAGGCTGGGGGAGATCACGGTGAAGCTATGTTGGCCCGAGGGTGGTCAGCTGGCCACTATTCACCGAAGAATGATACTACGTATAAGGTAAAATATTACTTGTTATTGATTAAACATAGACTTTGAATACTCTTGCATAGTCCACTGACAAATGGTGTTTAGAATTTGAATATCCTTATTGAATTTTTTGACTTCGCCAAATTATCTATTTTAAGGACACAAAAAAAGGAAAATATTATATTATTAATACTTCAATTTATCTATGTATGCAAATAATTAATTACCACAAATTGCCTCGTTTAAGGTTTTGCATGCGTGGAGCTCTTTCTTGGACGTAAAATTTTAGTATATTGCATGGAATTAAGTAGGACATAATTGCATGTTGGGATATTAATTTAAGTATCAATCCCAATATAATAATTTGTTGTTGTGGTCCCAAACTAATCAAATATATAATTCTGCCCCATCATAAGGTGAGATTTGCAGTGGTTCAGCATCATATACAGTTTAGACTAAAATTAAATTGCATGAAGACTATTCGAAATTTCTATAATTAACATCAAATTAAAGTCTTGATTGAAATGTCATGTGATCCAAGAGGTTAATCATCAATAATACTACGGATTTTTGTCTTTTTGTCCAGACCTTTCAACTAGGCCAATTTATGTCGCTCCCTTTTTTTTTTTTAACAATATATTAATAATGTGAATTTTTTTTTACTTGGTTAGTATAAGTAATTAAATCCATGAAATTATATATACTACTCATATGTTTTTAAAAAGAAATGTTGGGTGTGCGAACAAAGTCTCACATTGATAGCTGAAAATATTGGAAGTCTACATATAAGGTGTATGGATCTCTTAATAGTGTGAGATCTTTTGGAGGAAACCGTGCGGGATTGGCCCAAAGCGGATAATATCACACAATGTTAAGAGTGTATTTGGGCTAGTTTAGCCCAACAACTGGTATCAGAGTCCAGGTTCAGCGGGACGAGTATGGAGATGGCAGAGTGATGGTGCGCGATGACACGCACACAAGAAGAAGCTAGTTATAGCTTCGGGTGCCATAATATTCTAACACAATGTTAAGAGTGTATTTGGGCTAGTTTAGCCCAACAAGAAATTATATAAAAACAAATTGACAAGGCAAATAATAACCTTCATAGAAACATCTATTGTGGGTCGAGTATGGGTGTTCTAGTTTTACACGTAACAAAAACAATAATTTAATAAAATTTCATCGGTGAGATTTGAGAAAAATAGTATATACCCTATCACATAAATTAAATCTACAATGGCAAGCATTATCGTGCAATTACTGACGCTTTTATCTAGAGTAGTTTTTGCTAGAAATAAATTGACGATTTATACCTCTTAATCCAGTTTCACTTCTTCAAAGATATAAATACTTTACTTGTTATTTATGTTTCTTAATATAGGGAATAATTGCATAGACCTTCCATCATGTTTCGTTTCATCACACTAATCTCCCTCTTGGTATATGACATTATGTTTACTTTTCTGATTTTAGTAGGCGTTTGGACATAAAAATTGTAATTTTCTTAAAAAGTATAAAAATAATATTTGAACATGCATTTTACTTGAAAGGTGATATGAGAGAAAAAGATAAGATAACGACGCAACCACACTAAATCGATTGTTATATAAAGTGACACATTTCGTCGTTACGTAAAGACGGATTTAACGACACGATACAATAAAATTTAAGTAACAATCAAAACAAACATTATTTTTAAAGTAACAATACGATACAATACATTAGATAACGACCGTCCAAAAAGGCTGTTAGCATCACTATTTGAATGATCAAGGATCTCACCTTTTCTCCTATAGATAATCCCACTTCAGCTAATAATAATAAAAAATACCCCAATAAATTATCAAACACATTTTCTGTATTAACTACATGCGATGTACACATGCATTACCATGAAAAGGAAGTAAAAAAGAGATGCAACTTTGAACCTTAGACCATCTTTTATTTTATTTTATTGATTATTTGGTGGTGAAACAAAATGTCTATATTTCCATCTACTAGTAATAATTATTTTCTTAATTTCTCATTAATTGAATAATTATTCGTGGGTCTAATGATTATATCAGTGAAAAAGTAATTATAGATAAGATTTTCCTTGTTTATCCCTTGGATCAGATTTTATTTTTTACCATTTTTGCAGTACCTTAATATGAAAGGGTTTCAAGAATCAGCAAGCATTTTACGCCACTGGTATCCTAAATAATACGTTAAATAGGATTTTATAATTAGTTAAAATAGTGTACAAATATTTATATTATCAATACAAATTACAAATACTTTTTTTTTTTTGGTTAAAAAAATTACAAATACTTCATTGTATCATAATTTGCTTTTGTATCGTGAAAAATCCAATCATATTTATGTCGTACTACCTTTTTAGTGAACCGAAGCGAAATCAAACGGCGACTGATGATCGACCATCTAGATCCAACGGTTCACATTTATTTCGTAGCCTTATATAAACGAAGTAAGATACGTTCCACATCAACGTTTGCCCTAATCAATCGAAGAAGAACGACGGCGATGGAGATGGAGAAGCAGAAGCAGAGCACTGAGGAGGATCTTCACATTGATAAGAAGCAGAAGGAGATCACTGAGGAGGATCTTCACATCGATAAGAAGCAGAAAACAGAGAATCAACAGGTTTTTTTTAAATTAGTATTTAGTTTTTACCTTTAGATCTTCGTGTATTTCTCTTTTAATCTGAAGTTTATTTATGATACCTAGGATGAGGCAGCTAAAGCTCCTCGGTCTCTGAAAAAGCCACGCAAAAATAAACAGAAGCTGGAAAAGGTGCTTAAACTAATTATTATAGTAATTTTTTTTTTATATTTTTTGTTTTTAATACTTGTAATTTCTAACTGATTATCTCTTTAATTTTTTGCTGAATATGCTTTAGGTCGAATATAATTTGGGTTTTAGCTCAGGCAATATTCTGCTTTGCCCGCCAATTTGCTGCCATTTGTATCCGAACATATATGATGCTCAAGGAGATAAACACTTTAAAAACTGGATCCTTGAAGAACAACACAAACGCGTAGTCGCAATGAAGAATCTAAGGAGGTGGTAACTAGTGCAGTATTAGTAGTACTCTTTGATTATTCCTATCTTTAACCCTAATATAACAATAGTTCAGAAGCTTAATTTGCTTATTGGTATGTACTAGTAAGGACTGAATTTTTATGTTAGTGAATGCATTAAGTAACTTGGAATCTAATTAGATAAATGCTATGCTTATCTACCTTTTACTATATGTGGTCTTACCTTAGACTTTTGTGGTTCGGCCCTTCCTCAAACCACGCGCATAGCGATAACTTAATGCACTGGGTTACCCTTTACTATATGTGTGCTTATTGCGCTTTCTCTAACTTTTGTTCAACATTATTGAAATCCTTTCAGTTTTGTTTCATTCTGACCATTGGAGTTTGGTTAATGTGGTATTGTAAACTTGTGTATGTTCTACTTTTTGCTCTATATTCGGAAACTTCAAGCCATTGAGCTGAGTTTCTATCGGAAACAGTCTCCCTGCCTTTAACGTAAGGGTAAGTCTGCGAACACTACCCTCTGTAGATCCTATTTGTGGGATACTGGGTTTGTTGTTGTATTTTGAAGTTCAAGCCATTATGTCGCATGATAAAATGGTTGTAATTATCTTTCTTTCATGGTCTTGGTTAACAAGTTTTATGGATCAACTTATCCTTCCATGTTAAGTTGTTTTAATGTACGTTACTCGGTCTTTTAAAAAATATGATAGGGTACGTATTGGATCCTCTAAAAAATAATGTATTTTTTAAGGATCTTACACGAGTGCGTCAACAATTTTGCAGAGTCCGAACAACGTGATTTTAACTTGTTATGCTACTCTTTCACTGTGAAAGATCAAATGCTACTTCAGGTTATGAGTAGCCGAGTAACACAACTTAGGCACGAATTTACTGTTGTCTTTTCATATTTCTAATCTTCGTCTTTCTTGAGTCTCCATTCGAGTTCAATTTAATAATTTTTGTGTAACTTAGATTCTGGATAAGCGAGTCATGTACTATTACTGTCTCCCTAGTCTAGCGGCAATATAAGTCTAACTTTAATCAAGAAAAACATCTTGTTACTAGGTGTTGCCAATGTTTCATTTCATCTTTTCATTAGCCGAGACTAGGTGTTGCCAATGTTTCATTTCATCTTTTCATTAGCCGAGAGCCTAGCGGAAACAGTCTTTTTGCCCACATAATGTAGGGGTAAGGTCTACGTATACACTTTCAACTTAGACCCCATTTGTTGGAACCCGTTTGATTTGTTGTTGTATATACCAAGAAAAAAGGCAATGAAATATAAAAATCTGATTACAACCACCAATAGAACTCATTTTTTTTCTTCATACTTAATCAGAGAGGTCTTCAACTAATTCGTACTCGGGCCAAGCAGTGTTTTAAAAGACATAGGTGTGAGATACGGGGCGTTTTACTTAACGTGGGACGAGGCGTAAGGCCCGATACATGGAGCGTAGGTCCCATGGATATTTAAATCTATTAATTTATAAATTAATAAAATAGCAAAATAATCACAAATAATATAGAAAGTACATTAAAAAATCAAAATAGATTAATAAACTACAAAAAAACAAAGTATTTAGCACTTTTTTTATAAATATAAACAATGCAATAATTTTGAAGTTACTATAAGATAAAACTTAACTATAACATCTTATCTTTCAAACAATTAAAAGATCAATAATATTTTAAAAAATATTATCAAATTACACAATTTACCTTTTTAGAAGTTAGCAATCAATAAGCTCATTGATAATGTAATTTAAAATATTATTCCTCACGAATAAATATAAAACTGCTTTCAAATAGCAAATTAATAAAAGTTTGATAATTTATGAGAGACATAGAACTAAAATATTTATACCTATAGTAAGAGAAGATGTAAATTTTGGCTATTCAAATGATATTTACTCTCCGATGTTCGCAATTAGTAAATATGCAATATCATGACTCGTTATTTTGAGTTATTCTCAATCTTCATATTTATATAGATGAATAAACCTTTAATCATTCGTTTGTTAAAAAAATTTGAGTGTTAACAATCCTAATTAGGGAAATTGATGCATGATTTGCGCCAGGAACTATTAAACGAGCCTTGAACAAAGAGCGTTAGGCGTGTTTTGGACGCACATTCGGGTGCTTGGGGCGTAAGTATAATAAAACTAAGTCCCACACGTAAGTCTCGAGGCATACCCCAGGACGAGCCCAGAAATGTGTCCCAAGAAAACCTTTTAAAACACGGGGGGGGGGGGGGGCAAAAACCACTGTAGCTCTGGATAATTTTTCTACTTATGGAGCCAACAACCAAACAACCCCTTAAATGGATAAAAACTTGTTAAAACCTATGGCTCGCCAAATCACACACTGTAAGATCTCTCCCAAATGTCTCACACTCACAACTAGGGTTGGGCTCGATATTTCGGTTCGATATTTAAGAATTTCGGTTCGGTATTCAGTTTATCAATTGTGTATACTAAATACCGTACCAAATTATTTCGGTACGGTTCGATATTTTTTATTTTGGTTCGGTATGGTTTCGGCACGGCTTCGGTCTAATAATCGCTAAAGAAATAAACTTATTTTGGTTCGATACTGTTGCACCAAACTGGAAACAACAAAATTAATTAATTGACAGAAATAATTTTTGTCCAGAAACAAAATTGAGAGAAACAGTTCGAATGCCAAGACAGAAACAATTCGAATGCCAACAAAATTTTTGGCTTTCTGTAGTAGTATATGGAAATTGGAAACACTTAAACTTGCTATCTATAATTCTATATTCTTCTTTTTTTTCTATTTGAAAACACCATATTCAAAACAAAATAAAAACACCTGAACATCCAACATTTTACACTGCCAATTACATTTGCAGTGTCCCAATTACATTTACACACTGCCATTGCCAAGAACACCTGAACAACCAATATTTCAGGAAACACCTACAGTTATATTTATACACGGCAATTATATTTACCAACTGGAAACACCTGAACAACCAACATTCTTCGAAAAAAGGCCATCCACAAACAGAGCAAACACCTGAACATTGGCATTCATTCACAATTCAGCAAAACCATAAACACAACCATAATCAGCTCTGTTTAAGGAACAACAAGAGCTCAAAATGCACCTTAGCCAAAATGTTTACTTTCATTTTATTGAACATACCCAAATACCCAATAATATAATTTCAAGGTAAAACAAATAAAAACTGGTAAAAAGGTTTAAAAAAAGAGTTAATCTTTAGCAGCTCTAGCACAAATTATGGAAGAAACTAGAAACATACCTTTGAATTTTGATTAGCAGCCGATCTCTTTGAAGTCCCAACAAGCTTTTGAAACAACGGCCCATCTCTTTCTGAATTTGTGAAACTATCGCAACAACAGCCGATCTCTTTCTGTATTTGGTCTTCGTTTGCCCGGAATTTGTGAAACTATCGCCCTAAATCGGAATTGACTTTCTGAGGAGTGAGGACTGAGGAGTGAGCTGAGTTCGTGACTGCCTAGTGCCTAATGCTAATGCCCTAATCTTTAGAGTTTAGACCCTAATTGAATAGAGAGTGGGCTTGGGAAGTTAGGCTGGGACACTGGAGTGGGTAGTGGGCTGGGAGTTATAATAAAATTTTTTGGGCTGGGGCGCTGGGCAGTGAGTGTAGTAGCTAACTATAGGTCCAACTTAAAAAGTCTTTAAAACTTCGGTAATTCGGTATACCGAAATTTCAAGATTCAAATACCGAGGACCGTGCCGTAATACCGAAAATGTAATACCGAATTAAATCGAAATATCAAAAAAAATTGAAACCGAAATACCGAATTAATTCGATCCGGTTCGGAATTCGATTTTTCGAATTTTATGTCCACCCCTACTCACAACCCACTCCACCACCTTCTCAAATCCTCACGATCCATAAATCGTTTTTAGTGAAGCCGAGGAAATTGATACGAAAACTGGAAACAATGATAATATTTGTACCTTGAATTTTGGAGAATTATAAACCCCCAATTGATGCTACTGCTGTTGGGAAAATGAAGAAATTTGGGGCGATTGTTATTGGGAAAACTAATATGGATGAGTTTGGCTCGGCTTATAAGGTAGTATATTATTCTTTCTCATTTGGTTTATTTGAATTAAACTTACTTGTTAAGAAAATATTTTGCCTAATCACAGAAGATATTAAACAAATTTTTCAATTAATTATTTCTATTTTTCTCTTTCTCAATTTCTTTTTGAATTCCCGTTGTAACCGATAAGTAGGGATTTTGACCGCTTATTTGCTCTCTTTTACTTGTGTTTTATCTCGAAAATGCTTAAAGGTATCCCCGAGAACTAATGAAATGAGCTTTCTTGCAGGAATATTGGGAAATGAGCCAAAGAAGTGAAAATCAACTCAAAAACGAGTCAAAATTGGACAAGGACCAAAACAGGGCAAAAGTGTTTATAGTGCGGACCGCATAATTTTGGTGCAGCCGCAGAAGAGAGGTTCAGAGACTTGGAGATTTTGAGCAATTGAAGCTGTGCGGACCGGACAATTATTGTGCGGCCGCATAAGCCAGTGTGCGACCGCATTCACTAATATGCGGACCGCAGAGGAGGAGATTCAGAGAACCTTGAAGTGAAGTTGTGCGGACCGCATGAATATTGTGCGGCCGCACTCACAAATATGCAAGTCCAAATCCCAGTTCAAGCCAAGTGTGCGGCCGCACTGAGAAATGTGTGGTCCGCACAACTAAACGAAGTGCGGCTGCATCCCAATTTTGTGCGGCCGCAGAAGGCCCAGTTGACCAGTCAAGCTCAAAGTGCGGACCGCAGTCAGAATTATGCGGCCGCACAACCTCCGCAGGGGCATTTTTGTCAGATATTTTCAGCTTAATATAAATAGGACTTTTTGTCATTTTTAGGTTAAGTTGAGTTTTGGGAGAGCACCTGTGTTGTTTTTCTTTACTGCTTTAAGTAATTTTGTACTAGATTTGTCTCCAAACACTAGATTCTTTTTCCATAATTAAATATTATGGATTCTATCTTTATTTCTTCTTTAATTTCTGCATTTTTCATGAGTAGCTAAATTTCTAGCTGGGGTTGTGACCCAACCCTAGTGTGGGTATTTAATGGGTATTTAATTTAGGGCTTGTTTGTGATTGAGTTAGTGATATTTAGACTACTTCTTGCTTGAACTCAAGACTTAATGATTGCAAATATTGATTCGTGCCTAATTGACTTAATCTCTACTTGAGAAAGAGGGACTAAGTCTAAAAAAACTTGACTAACAAGAAATTGGGGTGAACTCAAAAAATTGATAGGTAGAATTGGCTAACAAGAAATTAATGTTTCTGTCCTTAACTTCTAAAGCAATTGAATAGGTAGTTATTGATCAAATTCATATTCCTATTCATTAAAAGTCCTATACACCACCGATGCAACATGTCTTCAACGCGCCTCAGCATGTCGATCTGACAGAAGAACCATCTGCTACCCAGACTATGGTTATTTTTCTTCAAATTTTTTCTAAGTCACTTTCCTGTTTCCACTTAGATAAATGTTAATCGAATGCATGGTTCTTAATTTCCCGGGCTATTCAGGTTACAGAGAATGTGGCACCTGACATCTCTTTTGCAATGCCAACAACAGAAAATATCCCGAAAATTATAAGTCCTACCATGACAAGTCTAGGAATTTATCAGAGGATATATCTGACATCAAATTCATATTCTACAAGTATGTTGGAGCAAGGCGATAATTCTACTTTAAAAAAGTTGAAAGAAAGGAATTTTGCGAGCATTTCTAGGTACTATCTTTATACTTGGTAATTAACTCAACCACATTTGATACATCAAATCTATGTTACAGTGCTTTAGCATGTTCACTTGAATGTGTTGTTGATGTTTCTCTCCTTAACTTCTAAGGCAATTGAATAGATAGATATTGATCAAATTCATATTCCTATTCATTTAAAGTCCTATAGACCACCGATGCAGCATGTCTTCAACGCGCCTCAGCATGTCGATCTGATAGAAGAGCCATCTACTGCCCAGACTATGGTTATTTTCCTTCAAATATTTTCTAAGTCACTTTCCTGTTTCCACTTAGATAAATGTTAATCGAATGCATGGTTCTTAATTTCCCAGGTTATTCAGGTTACGAAGAATGTGGCACCTGACATCTCTTCTGCAATGCCAACAACAGAAAATATCCCGCAAATTACAAGTCCTACCATGACAAGTCTAGGAATTTATCAGAGGATATATCTGACATCAAATTCATATTCTACAAGTATGTTGTATCAAGGCGAGAGTTATACTCTTAAAAAAGATGGAAGAAAAGAATTTTGCGAGCATTTCTAGGTACTATCTTGATACTTGGTAATTAACTCAACCACATTTGATACATCAAATCTATGTTACAGTGTTTTAGCATGTTCACTTTGATGTGTTGTTGATGTTTCTATCCTTAACTTCTAAGGCAATTGAATAGGTAGATATTGATCAAATTCATATTCCTATTCATTTAAAGTCCTACAGACCACCGATGCAACTTGTCTTCAACGCGCCTTAGCTTGTCGATCTGACAGAAGAACCATCTGCTGCCCAGACTATGGTTATTTTCCTTCAAATTTTTTCTAAGTCACTTTTTTCTTTCTACTTAGATAAATATTAATCGAATGCACGGTTCTTAATTTCCCAGGCTATTCAGGTTACGGAGAATATGGCACCTGACATCTCTTCTGCAATGCCCACAACAAATAACATCCTACAAATTATAAGTCCTACCATGACAAGTCTAGGAATTTATCAGAGGATATATCTGACATCAAATTCATATTCTGCAAGTATGCTTGAGCAAGGCGAGAGTTATACTCTTAAAAAGATGGAAGAAAGGAATTCCGCCATTTCTAGGTATTATCTTTATAATTGGTAATTAACTCAACCACATTTGATACATTAAATATATGTTACAGTGTTTTAGCATGTTCACTTTGATGTGTTGTTGATGTTTCTATCCTTAACTTCTAAGGCAATCGAATAGGTAGATATTGATCAAATTCATATTCCTATTCATTTAAAGTCCGACAGACCACCGATGCAACATGTCTTTAACGCGCCTCTGCATATCGATCTGACAGAAGAACCATCTGCTACCCAGACTATGGTTATTTTCCTTCAAATTTTTTCTAAATCACTTTTCTCTTTCTACTTAGATAAATGTTAATCGAATGCATGGTTCTTAATTTCCCAGACTATTCAGGTTACAGAGAATGTGGCACCTGACATGTCTTCTGCAAGGCCCACAACAAAAAACATCCTACAAATTACAAGTCCTACCATGACAAGTCTAGGAATTTATCAGAGGATATATCTGACAACAAATTCATATTCTACAAGTATGCTTGAGCAAGGCGAGAGTTCTACTCTTAAAAAGTTGGAAGAAAGGAATTCTGCAAGCATTTCTAGGTACTATATTTATACTTGATAATTAACTCAACCACATTTGATACATCAAATCAATATTACAGTGTTTTAGCATGTTCACTTTGATATGTTGTTGAAGTTTCTGTCCTTAACTTCTAAGACAACTAAATAGGTAGATATTGATCAAATTCATATTCCTATTCATTTAAAGTCCTACAGACCACCGATTCAACATATTTTCAACGCGCCTTAGCATGTCGATCTGACAGAAGAGACATCTACTGCCCAAACTATGGTTAATTTCCTTCAAATGTTTTCTAAGTCACTTTCCTGTTTCCACTTAGATAAACGTTAATCGAATGCATGGTTCTTAATTTTCCAGGCTATTCAGGTTACGGACAATGTGGCACCTGACATCTCTTCTGCAATACCAACAACAGAAAACATCTTGCAAAGTACAAGTCCTACCGAAACAAGTCTAGGAATTTATCAGAGGATATATCTTACATCAAATTCATATTCTACAAGTATGTTGGATCAAGGCGAGAGTTCTACTCTTAAAAAGATGGAAGAAAGGAATTTTGCGAGCATTTCTAGGTACTATCTTTATACTTGGTAATTAACTCAACCACATTTGATACATCAAATCTATGTTACAGTCCTTTAGTATGTTCACTTGAATGTGTTGTTGATGTTTCTCTCCTTAACTTCTAAGGCAATTGAATAGATAGATATTGATCAAATTCATATTCCTATTCATTTAAAGTTCTATAGACCACCGATGCAGCATGTCTTCAACGCGCCTCAGCATGTCGATCTGACATAAGAGCCATCTACTGCCCAGACTATGGTTATTTTACTTCAAATGTTTTCTAATTCACTTTCCTGTTTCCACTTAGATAAATGTTAATCGAATGCATGGTTCTTAATTTCCCAAGTTATTCAGGTTACGAAGAATGTGGCACCTGACATCTCTTCTGCAATGCCAACAACAGAAAATATCCCGCAAATTACAAATCCTACCGTGACAAATCTAGGAATTTATCAGAGGATATATCTGACATCAAATTTATATTCTACAAGTATGTTGGAGCAAGGCGATAGTTATACTCTTAAAAAGTTGGAAAAAAGGAATTTCGCGAGCATTTCTAGGTACTATCTTTATACTTGGTAATTAACTCAACTATATTTGATATATTAAATCTATGTTGAAGTGTTTTAGCATGTTCACGTTGATGTGTTGTTGATGTTTTTGTCCTTAACTTCTAAGGCAATTGAATAGGTAAATACTGATCAAATTCATATTCCTATTCATTTAAGTCCTACAGAACACCGATGCAATATGTCTTCAACGCGCCTCAGCATGTCGATCTGACAGAAGAGGCATCTGCTGCCCAGACTATGGTTATTTTCCTTCAAATTTTTTCTAAGTAACTTTTTTTTCCTACTTAGATAAATGTTAATCGAATGCATGGTTCTTAATTTCCCAGGCTATTCAGGTTACGGAGAATGTGGCACCTGACATCTCTTCTGCAATGCCCACAACAAATAACATCCTACAAATTACAAGTTCTACCATGACAAGTCTAGGATGGAAATTTTCTTTTTGTTTTCTTTCGTCAAATTGGTTTTGAATTGCTTTTCTTCTTTAATTGCAGTTGATTCTTTGAAAAGATTAGAACGAATATGTGATTATGATTAATAAGATCTATAGTTTACAATTCTGTATTCTTTTGTAAAATCTTGTAGTTCTCTAACCTAGGGTTGGTGCAAACAGTAGTACTCAAAAATCAAAGTAAGACATCTAAGACCTTTTGTTGTATGCGATTTCTTTTTTATTGAACTAGCTAAATATGATCAACATTCATCAATGATATCGATCTGAGGTCTTTTATAGAACATGACTTCTTCTTTGATTGAACTGACTAAATATGATTAGCATGTATTCATCATTTTAGGAACTTACATTTTTTCCTTTAATTTTTAATTTATGACTCAATCATGTTGTTTAATAGTATAAACTATTTGTTTTAAATTATATACTCATAATGGGGTACACGCGCAAAGCGCGTACCCTAAGACTAGTATATATATATATATATATATAATGGAGTAACATTTTTCATTTCGTTGTTGTATTTAACTAAATTAACCTTTTCAATTGTCTGTATTTTTAGAGAATGTTATAAAATTTGATAATTAAATAACAATGTGTTTTCTGTTGTTTACAGCCAAAAACTTTTGATAGGCATTTAAAAACTAGTTAAACTTTTTATTTTTCCTAAAAAGAATGGATATTTAAAGTGGAAATATAAAATTATAATATTAAAAGTAGAAATAGTGTTTGAAAAGAAAGCTAAACTTATGAGTGCAAATTATTATTTCATACGAAATACTTTTTAATAAGCTTTTCAATATTCTACCAAGTACTTTCAAATAATAAATATACAACAATAACAACAATAACATACACGGTATAAAATTTACAAGTGGAGTATGAAGAGGGTCGTAGGTACGAAAATCTTACTCCTACCTTGTGAAGGTAGAGAGACTGCTTCCGACAGACTTTCGGCTCAAAGAAAGTATGGTCACAGCAAACAACAAAGAAATACGTAGCGTGGAGAACCTTAAGAAAGAAAAACAGTAATAACAACTCGAAAAATAAGATAACTGAAACAAAATAAACAACAAGTGATAGTAACATGTAAGAATGGGAATACGAGAATAACATTAGTCGTATGACTGCTAACCAACCAACTACCTTAATTCTCGACCTTCACACCCTTCTATCAAGAGTCATATCATCGATAAGCAAAAAAATAGTAAATATTAGTACTAGTATTTATAAATATTGAACTCCAATATTTCCATACACCCCTAGTACTAAGAACCCGTTTGGACATAAGAAGCTTTTCACTTTTTTTCGAAAAAATTCTTTTTTTATCCGAAATCAGTATTTGGCTATAAAATTTGTAATTTTCGCTTGACATGAATTTTGGAATTTTTTGAAAATTTAAAAACTCCAAAAAGTTATTTTTCAAAATTTCACTCGGTTCAATCACAAAACTTCAAAAACAATCCAAAATTATATTCATTCCAAACACAACTCTAATTTTCGGATATAATTTTGAGTTAGATTTTTTTTTTTTTTTTGAGAGTTTATAATTCTTATGTCCAAGCGCCCACTAAATCAAAAACCAAAGAGAAAAAGTTATTTTCGTCCTTTTGCCGCTGAAATAAAGCCTGTGTTAGGAGAGAGCCTACTCTTCTTGCAGCGCACGAAAATGATGTACTGCCACTGCCACTGCCACTGTTGTCTTTTGGTATCTCTTTAGCGCAGCAGATTATGATTTGCCTACAGCTAAGGAAATGCACCTTCAAATAATTAAATTCTAAGATCTCGTTTGGACATATGAAAATGTTGAAAAAAGAGTATCCAAATATGTTGCAAAACTTATAATTAAGCGTAACTTCATCTTCAATTTAAATTTTAGTGAAATTTCTAGTTTGAAAAAAAATAAAATTGAAATTCATGTCCAGACGCCTACCAAATCTAACTGAAAAGTCTGCATAAAACTAATTAACCATGCGAAGATTTGTAATCCAAGTAAAAGAAGGATATCATTTTGGTCTTTAAACCCTATAATTGATCCTTTTTTTTGTGGTGCACAGCTAAAAAATTAATAATAGTAACGGCTCTATTTCTTTATAATACTATAATATAATTTCCTTCATTTAAGTAGCAAAATTACTTGTAAAATCATAAAACTGGATAAACTATATTTCTACATGCTTATAATGTTTTAATTGCACTACATGAATGATTAATTTATACGCAACGCTATAATTAAACATTAAAAACTGATCTCTTAATTAGTATATGGTTATTTGCAAGATTCTTGCCATGACCACTGGTAGTACAATTAACTAGTTGCTCTGATCAAATGGTTTATGTGGCAGAAATGCCCAAAATCATTTACTGTACACATCTCCGAAAATTTTAATATAGTCAACAATAATTAATCAATCTTTGTATATTTGCTATTGATGGCCAGAATATTCACTTCTAGCAAAACCAAAACTATCCAAACTCCCAATTCTTTTGGCTCGCAATTGGCATCGTCAACTTTAGTAAAGTTTTGAATCTGTTCACTTGTGATCTTGCTTTTTGACTGGAGACGGGACAGATTATATACTTAAGGAAAAAAAGGCTGGGGGAGATCACGGTGAAGCTATGTTGGCCCGAGGGTGGTCAGCTGGCCACTATTCACCGAAGAATGATACTACGTATAAGGTAAAATATTACTTGTTATTGATTAAACATAGACTTTGAATACTCTTGCATAGTCCACTGACAAATGGTGTTTAGAATTTGAATATCCTTATTGAATTTTTTGACTTCGCCAAATTATCTATTTTAAGGACACAAAAAAAGGAAAATATTATATTATTAATACTTCAATTTATCTATGTATGCAAATAATTAATTACCACAAATTGCCTCGTTTAAGGTTTTGCATGCGTGGAGCTCTTTCTTGGACGTAAAATTTTAGTATATTGCATGGAATTAAGTAGGACATAATTGCATGTTGGGATATTAATTTAAGTATCAATCCCAATATAATAATTTGTTGTTGTGGTCCCAAACTAATCAAATATATAATTCTGCCCCATCATAAGGTGAGATTTGCAGTGGTTCAGCATCATATACAGTTTAGACTAAAATTAAATTGCATGAAGACTATTCGAAATTTCTATAATTAACATCAAATTAAAGTCTTGATTGAAATGTCATGTGATCCAAGAGGTTAATCATCAATAATACTACGGATTTTTGTCTTTTTGTCCAGACCTTTCAACTAGGCCAATTTATGTCGCTCCCTTTTTTTTTTTTAACAATATATTAATAATGTGAATTTTTTTTTACTTGGTTAGTATAAGTAATTAAATCCATGAAATTATATATACTACTCATATGTTTTTAAAAAGAAATGTTGGGTGTGCGAACAAAGTCTCACATTGATAGCTGAAAATATTGGAAGTCTACATATAAGGTGTATGGATCTCTTAATAGTGTGAGATCTTTTGGAGGAAACCGTGCGGGATTGGCCCAAAGCGGATAATATCACACAATGTTAAGAGTGTATTTGGGCTAGTTTAGCCCAACAACTGGTATCAGAGTCCAGGTTCAGCGGGACGAGTATGGAGATGGCAGAGTGATGGTGCGCGATGACACGCACACAAGAAGAAGCTAGTTATAGCTTCGGGTGCCATAATATTCTAACACAATGTTAAGAGTGTATTTGGGCTAGTTTAGCCCAACAAGAAATTATATAAAAACAAATTGACAAGGCAAATAATAACCTTCATAGAAACATCTATTGTGGGTCGAGTATGGGTGTTCTAGTTTTACACGTAACAAAAACAATAATTTAATAAAATTTCATCGGTGAGATTTGAGAAAAATAGTATATACCCTATCACATAAATTAAATCTACAATGGCAAGCATTATCGTGCAATTACTGACGCTTTTATCTAGAGTAGTTTTTGCTAGAAATAAATTGACGATTTATACCTCTTAATCCAGTTTCACTTCTTCAAAGATATAAATACTTTACTTGTTATTTATGTTTCTTAATATAGGGAATAATTGCATAGACCTTCCATCATGTTTCGTTTCATCACACTAATCTCCCTCTTGGTATATGACATTATGTTTACTTTTCTGATTTTAGTAGGCGTTTGGACATAAAAATTGTAATTTTCTTAAAAAGTATAAAAATAATATTTGAACATGCATTTTACTTGAAAGGTGATATGAGAGAAAAAGATAAGATAACGACGCAACCACACTAAATCGATTGTTATATAAAGTGACACATTTCGTCGTTACGTAAAGACGGATTTAACGACACGATACAATAAAATTTAAGTAACAATCAAAACAAACATTATTTTTAAAGTAACAATACGATACAATACATTAGATAACGACCGTCCAAAAAGGCTGTTAGCATCACTATTTGAATGATCAAGGATCTCACCTTTTCTCCTATAGATAATCCCACTTCAGCTAATAATAATAAAAAATACCCCAATAAATTATCAAACACATTTTCTGTATTAACTACATGCGATGTACACATGCATTACCATGAAAAGGAAGTAAAAAAGAGATGCAACTTTGAACCTTAGACCATCTTTTATTTTATTTTATTGATTATTTGGTGGTGAAACAAAATGTCTATATTTCCATCTACTAGTAATAATTATTTTCTTAATTTCTCATTAATTGAATAATTATTCGTGGGTCTAATGATTATATCAGTGAAAAAGTAATTATAGATAAGATTTTCCTTGTTTATCCCTTGGATCAGATTTTATTTTTTACCATTTTTGCAGTACCTTAATATGAAAGGGTTTCAAGAATCAGCAAGCATTTTACGCCACTGGTATCCTAAATAATACGTTAAATAGGATTTTATAATTAGTTAAAATAGTGTACAAATATTTATATTATCAATACAAATTACAAATACTTTTTTTTTTTTGGTTAAAAAAATTACAAATACTTCATTGTATCATAATTTGCTTTTGTATCGTGAAAAATCCAATCATATTTATGTCGTACTACCTTTTTAGTGAACCGAAGCGAAATCAAACGGCGACTGATGATCGACCATCTAGATCCAACGGTTCACATTTATTTCGTAGCCTTATATAAACGAAGTAAGATACGTTCCACATCAACGTTTGCCCTAATCAATCGAAGAAGAACGACGGCGATGGAGATGGAGAAGCAGAAGCAGAGCACTGAGGAGGATCTTCACATTGATAAGAAGCAGAAGGAGATCACTGAGGAGGATCTTCACATCGATAAGAAGCAGAAAACAGAGAATCAACAGGTTTTTTTTAAATTAGTATTTAGTTTTTACCTTTAGATCTTCGTGTATTTCTCTTTTAATCTGAAGTTTATTTATGATACCTAGGATGAGGCAGCTAAAGCTCCTCGGTCTCTGAAAAAGCCACGCAAAAATAAACAGAAGCTGGAAAAGGTGCTTAAACTAATTATTATAGTAATTTTTTTTTTATATTTTTTGTTTTTAATACTTGTAATTTCTAACTGATTATCTCTTTAATTTTTTGCTGAATATGCTTTAGGTCGAATATAATTTGGGTTTTAGCTCAGGCAATATTCTGCTTTGCCCGCCAATTTGCTGCCATTTGTATCCGAACATATATGATGCTCAAGGAGATAAACACTTTAAAAACTGGATCCTTGAAGAACAACACAAACGCGTAGTCGCAATGAAGAATCTAAGGAGGTGGTAACTAGTGCAGTATTAGTAGTACTCTTTGATTATTCCTATCTTTAACCCTAATATAACAATAGTTCAGAAGCTTAATTTGCTTATTGGTATGTACTAGTAAGGACTGAATTTTTATGTTAGTGAATGCATTAAGTAACTTGGAATCTAATTAGATAAATGCTATGCTTATCTACCTTTTACTATATGTGGTCTTACCTTAGACTTTTGTGGTTCGGCCCTTCCTCAAACCACGCGCATAGCGATAACTTAATGCACTGGGTTACCCTTTACTATATGTGTGCTTATTGCGCTTTCTCTAACTTTTGTTCAACATTATTGAAATCCTTTCAGTTTTGTTTCATTCTGACCATTGGAGTTTGGTTAATGTGGTATTGTAAACTTGTGTATGTTCTACTTTTTGCTCTATATTCGGAAACTTCAAGCCATTGAGCTGAGTTTCTATCGGAAACAGTCTCCCTGCCTTTAACGTAAGGGTAAGTCTGCGAACACTACCCTCTGTAGATCCTATTTGTGGGATACTGGGTTTGTTGTTGTATTTTGAAGTTCAAGCCATTATGTCGCATGATAAAATGGTTGTAATTATCTTTCTTTCATGGTCTTGGTTAACAAGTTTTATGGATCAACTTATCCTTCCATGTTAAGTTGTTTTAATGTACGTTACTCGGTCTTTTAAAAAATATGATAGGGTACGTATTGGATCCTCTAAAAAATAATGTATTTTTTAAGGATCTTACACGAGTGCGTCAACAATTTTGCAGAGTCCGAACAACGTGATTTTAACTTGTTATGCTACTCTTTCACTGTGAAAGATCAAATGCTACTTCAGGTTATGAGTAGCCGAGTAACACAACTTAGGCACGAATTTACTGTTGTCTTTTCATATTTCTAATCTTCGTCTTTCTTGAGTCTCCATTCGAGTTCAATTTAATAATTTTTGTGTAACTTAGATTCTGGATAAGCGAGTCATGTACTATTACTGTCTCCCTAGTCTAGCGGCAATATAAGTCTAACTTTAATCAAGAAAAACATCTTGTTACTAGGTGTTGCCAATGTTTCATTTCATCTTTTCATTAGCCGAGACTAGGTGTTGCCAATGTTTCATTTCATCTTTTCATTAGCCGAGAGCCTAGCGGAAACAGTCTTTTTGCCCACATAATGTAGGGGTAAGGTCTACGTATACACTTTCAACTTAGACCCCATTTGTTGGAACCCGTTTGATTTGTTGTTGTATATACCAAGAAAAAAGGCAATGAAATATAAAAATCTGATTACAACCACCAATAGAACTCATTTTTTTTCTTCATACTTAATCAGAGAGGTCTTCAACTAATTCGTACTCGGGCCAAGCAGTGTTTTAAAAGACATAGGTGTGAGATACGGGGCGTTTTACTTAACGTGGGACGAGGCGTAAGGCCCGATACATGGAGCGTAGGTCCCATGGATATTTAAATCTATTAATTTATAAATTAATAAAATAGCAAAATAATCACAAATAATATAGAAAGTACATTAAAAAATCAAAATAGATTAATAAACTACAAAAAAACAAAGTATTTAGCACTTTTTTTATAAATATAAACAATGCAATAATTTTGAAGTTACTATAAGATAAAACTTAACTATAACATCTTATCTTTCAAACAATTAAAAGATCAATAATATTTTAAAAAATATTATCAAATTACACAATTTACCTTTTTAGAAGTTAGCAATCAATAAGCTCATTGATAATGTAATTTAAAATATTATTCCTCACGAATAAATATAAAACTGCTTTCAAATAGCAAATTAATAAAAGTTTGATAATTTATGAGAGACATAGAACTAAAATATTTATACCTATAGTAAGAGAAGATGTAAATTTTGGCTATTCAAATGATATTTACTCTCCGATGTTCGCAATTAGTAAATATGCAATATCATGACTCGTTATTTTGAGTTATTCTCAATCTTCATATTTATATAGATGAATAAACCTTTAATCATTCGTTTGTTAAAAAAATTTGAGTGTTAACAATCCTAATTAGGGAAATTGATGCATGATTTGCGCCAGGAACTATTAAACGAGCCTTGAACAAAGAGCGTTAGGCGTGTTTTGGACGCACATTCGGGTGCTTGGGGCGTAAGTATAATAAAACTAAGTCCCACACGTAAGTCTCGAGGCATACCCCAGGACGAGCCCAGAAATGTGTCCCAAGAAAACCTTTTAAAACACGGGGGGGGGGGGGGCAAAAACCACTGTAGCTCTGGATAATTTTTCTACTTATGGAGCCAACAACCAAACAACCCCTTAAATGGATAAAAACTTGTTAAAACCTATGGCTCGCCAAATCACACACTGTAAGATCTCTCCCAAATGTCTCACACTCACAACTAGGGTTGGGCTCGATATTTCGGTTCGATATTTAAGAATTTCGGTTCGGTATTCAGTTTATCAATTGTGTATACTAAATACCGTACCAAATTATTTCGGTACGGTTCGATATTTTTTATTTTGGTTCGGTATGGTTTCGGCACGGCTTCGGTCTAATAATCGCTAAAGAAATAAACTTATTTTGGTTCGATACTGTTGCACCAAACTGGAAACAACAAAATTAATTAATTGACAGAAATAATTTTTGTCCAGAAACAAAATTGAGAGAAACAGTTCGAATGCCAAGACAGAAACAATTCGAATGCCAACAAAATTTTTGGCTTTCTGTAGTAGTATATGGAAATTGGAAACACTTAAACTTGCTATCTATAATTCTATATTCTTCTTTTTTTTCTATTTGAAAACACCATATTCAAAACAAAATAAAAACACCTGAACATCCAACATTTTACACTGCCAATTACATTTGCAGTGTCCCAATTACATTTACACACTGCCATTGCCAAGAACACCTGAACAACCAATATTTCAGGAAACACCTACAGTTATATTTATACACGGCAATTATATTTACCAACTGGAAACACCTGAACAACCAACATTCTTCGAAAAAAGGCCATCCACAAACAGAGCAAACACCTGAACATTGGCATTCATTCACAATTCAGCAAAACCATAAACACAACCATAATCAGCTCTGTTTAAGGAACAACAAGAGCTCAAAATGCACCTTAGCCAAAATGTTTACTTTCATTTTATTGAACATACCCAAATACCCAATAATATAATTTCAAGGTAAAACAAATAAAAACTGGTAAAAAGGTTTAAAAAAAGAGTTAATCTTTAGCAGCTCTAGCACAAATTATGGAAGAAACTAGAAACATACCTTTGAATTTTGATTAGCAGCCGATCTCTTTGAAGTCCCAACAAGCTTTTGAAACAACGGCCCATCTCTTTCTGAATTTGTGAAACTATCGCAACAACAGCCGATCTCTTTCTGTATTTGGTCTTCGTTTGCCCGGAATTTGTGAAACTATCGCCCTAAATCGGAATTGACTTTCTGAGGAGTGAGGACTGAGGAGTGAGCTGAGTTCGTGACTGCCTAGTGCCTAATGCTAATGCCCTAATCTTTAGAGTTTAGACCCTAATTGAATAGAGAGTGGGCTTGGGAAGTTAGGCTGGGACACTGGAGTGGGTAGTGGGCTGGGAGTTATAATAAAATTTTTTGGGCTGGGGCGCTGGGCAGTGAGTGTAGTAGCTAACTATAGGTCCAACTTAAAAAGTCTTTAAAACTTCGGTAATTCGGTATACCGAAATTTCAAGATTCAAATACCGAGGACCGTGCCGTAATACCGAAAATGTAATACCGAATTAAATCGAAATATCAAAAAAAATTGAAACCGAAATACCGAATTAATTCGATCCGGTTCGGAATTCGATTTTTCGAATTTTATGTCCACCCCTACTCACAACCCACTCCACCACCTTCTCAAATCCTCACGATCCATAAATCGTTTTTAGTGAAGCCGAGGAAATTGATACGAAAACTGGAAACAATGATAATATTTGTACCTTGAATTTTGGAGAATTATAAACCCCCAATTGATGCTACTGCTGTTGGGAAAATGAAGAAATTTGGGGCGATTGTTATTGGGAAAACTAATATGGATGAGTTTGGCTCGGCTTATAAGGTAGTATATTATTCTTTCTCATTTGGTTTATTTGAATTAAACTTACTTGTTAAGAAAATATTTTGCCTAATCACAGAAGATATTAAACAAATTTTTCAATTAATTATTTCTATTTTTCTCTTTCTCAATTTCTTTTTGAATTCCCGTTGTAACCGATAAGTAGGGATTTTGACCGCTTATTTGCTCTCTTTTACTTGTGTTTTATCTCGAAAATGCTTAAAGGTATCCCCGAGAACTAATGAAATGAGCTTTCTTGCAGGAATATTGGGAAATGAGCCAAAGAAGTGAAAATCAACTCAAAAACGAGTCAAAATTGGACAAGGACCAAAACAGGGCAAAAGTGTTTATAGTGCGGACCGCATAATTTTGGTGCAGCCGCAGAAGAGAGGTTCAGAGACTTGGAGATTTTGAGCAATTGAAGCTGTGCGGACCGGACAATTATTGTGCGGCCGCATAAGCCAGTGTGCGACCGCATTCACTAATATGCGGACCGCAGAGGAGGAGATTCAGAGAACCTTGAAGTGAAGTTGTGCGGACCGCATGAATATTGTGCGGCCGCACTCACAAATATGCAAGTCCAAATCCCAGTTCAAGCCAAGTGTGCGGCCGCACTGAGAAATGTGTGGTCCGCACAACTAAACGAAGTGCGGCTGCATCCCAATTTTGTGCGGCCGCAGAAGGCCCAGTTGACCAGTCAAGCTCAAAGTGCGGACCGCAGTCAGAATTATGCGGCCGCACAACCTCCGCAGGGGCATTTTTGTCAGATATTTTCAGCTTAATATAAATAGGACTTTTTGTCATTTTTAGGTTAAGTTGAGTTTTGGGAGAGCACCTGTGTTGTTTTTCTTTACTGCTTTAAGTAATTTTGTACTAGATTTGTCTCCAAACACTAGATTCTTTTTCCATAATTAAATATTATGGATTCTATCTTTATTTCTTCTTTAATTTCTGCATTTTTCATGAGTAGCTAAATTTCTAGCTGGGGTTGTGACCCAACCCTAGTGTGGGTATTTAATGGGTATTTAATTTAGGGCTTGTTTGTGATTGAGTTAGTGATATTTAGACTACTTCTTGCTTGAACTCAAGACTTAATGATTGCAAATATTGATTCGTGCCTAATTGACTTAATCTCTACTTGAGAAAGAGGGACTAAGTCTAAAAAAACTTGACTAACAAGAAATTGGGGTGAACTCAAAAAATTGATAGGTAGAATTGGCTAACAAGAAATTAATGTTTCTGTCCTTAACTTCTAAAGCAATTGAATAGGTAGTTATTGATCAAATTCATATTCCTATTCATTAAAAGTCCTATACACCACCGATGCAACATGTCTTCAACGCGCCTCAGCATGTCGATCTGACAGAAGAACCATCTGCTACCCAGACTATGGTTATTTTTCTTCAAATTTTTTCTAAGTCACTTTCCTGTTTCCACTTAGATAAATGTTAATCGAATGCATGGTTCTTAATTTCCCGGGCTATTCAGGTTACAGAGAATGTGGCACCTGACATCTCTTTTGCAATGCCAACAACAGAAAATATCCCGAAAATTATAAGTCCTACCATGACAAGTCTAGGAATTTATCAGAGGATATATCTGACATCAAATTCATATTCTACAAGTATGTTGGAGCAAGGCGATAATTCTACTTTAAAAAAGTTGAAAGAAAGGAATTTTGCGAGCATTTCTAGGTACTATCTTTATACTTGGTAATTAACTCAACCACATTTGATACATCAAATCTATGTTACAGTGCTTTAGCATGTTCACTTGAATGTGTTGTTGATGTTTCTCTCCTTAACTTCTAAGGCAATTGAATAGATAGATATTGATCAAATTCATATTCCTATTCATTTAAAGTCCTATAGACCACCGATGCAGCATGTCTTCAACGCGCCTCAGCATGTCGATCTGATAGAAGAGCCATCTACTGCCCAGACTATGGTTATTTTCCTTCAAATATTTTCTAAGTCACTTTCCTGTTTCCACTTAGATAAATGTTAATCGAATGCATGGTTCTTAATTTCCCAGGTTATTCAGGTTACGAAGAATGTGGCACCTGACATCTCTTCTGCAATGCCAACAACAGAAAATATCCCGCAAATTACAAGTCCTACCATGACAAGTCTAGGAATTTATCAGAGGATATATCTGACATCAAATTCATATTCTACAAGTATGTTGTATCAAGGCGAGAGTTATACTCTTAAAAAAGATGGAAGAAAAGAATTTTGCGAGCATTTCTAGGTACTATCTTGATACTTGGTAATTAACTCAACCACATTTGATACATCAAATCTATGTTACAGTGTTTTAGCATGTTCACTTTGATGTGTTGTTGATGTTTCTATCCTTAACTTCTAAGGCAATTGAATAGGTAGATATTGATCAAATTCATATTCCTATTCATTTAAAGTCCTACAGACCACCGATGCAACTTGTCTTCAACGCGCCTTAGCTTGTCGATCTGACAGAAGAACCATCTGCTGCCCAGACTATGGTTATTTTCCTTCAAATTTTTTCTAAGTCACTTTTTTCTTTCTACTTAGATAAATATTAATCGAATGCACGGTTCTTAATTTCCCAGGCTATTCAGGTTACGGAGAATATGGCACCTGACATCTCTTCTGCAATGCCCACAACAAATAACATCCTACAAATTATAAGTCCTACCATGACAAGTCTAGGAATTTATCAGAGGATATATCTGACATCAAATTCATATTCTGCAAGTATGCTTGAGCAAGGCGAGAGTTATACTCTTAAAAAGATGGAAGAAAGGAATTCCGCCATTTCTAGGTATTATCTTTATAATTGGTAATTAACTCAACCACATTTGATACATTAAATATATGTTACAGTGTTTTAGCATGTTCACTTTGATGTGTTGTTGATGTTTCTATCCTTAACTTCTAAGGCAATCGAATAGGTAGATATTGATCAAATTCATATTCCTATTCATTTAAAGTCCGACAGACCACCGATGCAACATGTCTTTAACGCGCCTCTGCATATCGATCTGACAGAAGAACCATCTGCTACCCAGACTATGGTTATTTTCCTTCAAATTTTTTCTAAATCACTTTTCTCTTTCTACTTAGATAAATGTTAATCGAATGCATGGTTCTTAATTTCCCAGACTATTCAGGTTACAGAGAATGTGGCACCTGACATGTCTTCTGCAAGGCCCACAACAAAAAACATCCTACAAATTACAAGTCCTACCATGACAAGTCTAGGAATTTATCAGAGGATATATCTGACAACAAATTCATATTCTACAAGTATGCTTGAGCAAGGCGAGAGTTCTACTCTTAAAAAGTTGGAAGAAAGGAATTCTGCAAGCATTTCTAGGTACTATATTTATACTTGATAATTAACTCAACCACATTTGATACATCAAATCAATATTACAGTGTTTTAGCATGTTCACTTTGATATGTTGTTGAAGTTTCTGTCCTTAACTTCTAAGACAACTAAATAGGTAGATATTGATCAAATTCATATTCCTATTCATTTAAAGTCCTACAGACCACCGATTCAACATATTTTCAACGCGCCTTAGCATGTCGATCTGACAGAAGAGACATCTACTGCCCAAACTATGGTTAATTTCCTTCAAATGTTTTCTAAGTCACTTTCCTGTTTCCACTTAGATAAACGTTAATCGAATGCATGGTTCTTAATTTTCCAGGCTATTCAGGTTACGGACAATGTGGCACCTGACATCTCTTCTGCAATACCAACAACAGAAAACATCTTGCAAAGTACAAGTCCTACCGAAACAAGTCTAGGAATTTATCAGAGGATATATCTTACATCAAATTCATATTCTACAAGTATGTTGGATCAAGGCGAGAGTTCTACTCTTAAAAAGATGGAAGAAAGGAATTTTGCGAGCATTTCTAGGTACTATCTTTATACTTGGTAATTAACTCAACCACATTTGATACATCAAATCTATGTTACAGTCCTTTAGTATGTTCACTTGAATGTGTTGTTGATGTTTCTCTCCTTAACTTCTAAGGCAATTGAATAGATAGATATTGATCAAATTCATATTCCTATTCATTTAAAGTTCTATAGACCACCGATGCAGCATGTCTTCAACGCGCCTCAGCATGTCGATCTGACATAAGAGCCATCTACTGCCCAGACTATGGTTATTTTACTTCAAATGTTTTCTAATTCACTTTCCTGTTTCCACTTAGATAAATGTTAATCGAATGCATGGTTCTTAATTTCCCAAGTTATTCAGGTTACGAAGAATGTGGCACCTGACATCTCTTCTGCAATGCCAACAACAGAAAATATCCCGCAAATTACAAATCCTACCGTGACAAATCTAGGAATTTATCAGAGGATATATCTGACATCAAATTTATATTCTACAAGTATGTTGGAGCAAGGCGATAGTTATACTCTTAAAAAGTTGGAAAAAAGGAATTTCGCGAGCATTTCTAGGTACTATCTTTATACTTGGTAATTAACTCAACTATATTTGATATATTAAATCTATGTTGAAGTGTTTTAGCATGTTCACGTTGATGTGTTGTTGATGTTTTTGTCCTTAACTTCTAAGGCAATTGAATAGGTAAATACTGATCAAATTCATATTCCTATTCATTTAAGTCCTACAGAACACCGATGCAATATGTCTTCAACGCGCCTCAGCATGTCGATCTGACAGAAGAGGCATCTGCTGCCCAGACTATGGTTATTTTCCTTCAAATTTTTTCTAAGTAACTTTTTTTTCCTACTTAGATAAATGTTAATCGAATGCATGGTTCTTAATTTCCCAGGCTATTCAGGTTACGGAGAATGTGGCACCTGACATCTCTTCTGCAATGCCCACAACAAATAACATCCTACAAATTACAAGTTCTACCATGACAAGTCTAGGATGGAAATTTTCTTTTTGTTTTCTTTCGTCAAATTGGTTTTGAATTGCTTTTCTTCTTTAATTGCAGTTGATTCTTTGAAAAGATTAGAACGAATATGTGATTATGATTAATAAGATCTATAGTTTACAATTCTGTATTCTTTTGTAAAATCTTGTAGTTCTCTAACCTAGGGTTGGTGCAAACAGTAGTACTCAAAAATCAAAGTAAGACATCTAAGACCTTTTGTTGTATGCGATTTCTTTTTTATTGAACTAGCTAAATATGATCAACATTCATCAATGATATCGATCTGAGGTCTTTTATAGAACATGACTTCTTCTTTGATTGAACTGACTAAATATGATTAGCATGTATTCATCATTTTAGGAACTTACATTTTTTCCTTTAATTTTTAATTTATGACTCAATCATGTTGTTTAATAGTATAAACTATTTGTTTTAAATTATATACTCATAATGGGGTACACGCGCAAAGCGCGTACCCTAAGACTAGTATATATATATATATATATATAATGGAGTAACATTTTTCATTTCGTTGTTGTATTTAACTAAATTAACCTTTTCAATTGTCTGTATTTTTAGAGAATGTTATAAAATTTGATAATTAAATAACAATGTGTTTTCTGTTGTTTACAGCCAAAAACTTTTGATAGGCATTTAAAAACTAGTTAAACTTTTTATTTTTCCTAAAAAGAATGGATATTTAAAGTGGAAATATAAAATTATAATATTAAAAGTAGAAATAGTGTTTGAAAAGAAAGCTAAACTTATGAGTGCAAATTATTATTTCATACGAAATACTTTTTAATAAGCTTTTCAATATTCTACCAAGTACTTTCAAATAATAAATATACAACAATAACAACAATAACATACACGGTATAAAATTTACAAGTGGAGTATGAAGAGGGTCGTAGGTACGAAAATCTTACTCCTACCTTGTGAAGGTAGAGAGACTGCTTCCGACAGACTTTCGGCTCAAAGAAAGTATGGTCACAGCAAACAACAAAGAAATACGTAGCGTGGAGAACCTTAAGAAAGAAAAACAGTAATAACAACTCGAAAAATAAGATAACTGAAACAAAATAAACAACAAGTGATAGTAACATGTAAGAATGGGAATACGAGAATAACATTAGTCGTATGACTGCTAACCAACCAACTACCTTAATTCTCGACCTTCACACCCTTCTATCAAGAGTCATATCATCGATAAGCAAAAAAATAGTAAATATTAGTACTAGTATTTATAAATATTGAACTCCAATATTTCCATACACCCCTAGTACTAAGAACCCGTTTGGACATAAGAAGCTTTTCACTTTTTTTCGAAAAAATTCTTTTTTTATCCGAAATCAGTATTTGGCTATAAAATTTGTAATTTTCGCTTGACATGAATTTTGGAATTTTTTGAAAATTTAAAAACTCCAAAAAGTTATTTTTCAAAATTTCACTCGGTTCAATCACAAAACTTCAAAAACAATCCAAAATTATATTCATTCCAAACACAACTCTAATTTTCGGATATAATTTTGAGTTAGATTTTTTTTTTTTTTTTGAGAGTTTATAATTCTTATGTCCAAGCGCCCACTAAATCAAAAACCAAAGAGAAAAAGTTATTTTCGTCCTTTTGCCGCTGAAATAAAGCCTGTGTTAGGAGAGAGCCTACTCTTCTTGCAGCGCACGAAAATGATGTACTGCCACTGCCACTGCCACTGTTGTCTTTTGGTATCTCTTTAGCGCAGCAGATTATGATTTGCCTACAGCTAAGGAAATGCACCTTCAAATAATTAAATTCTAAGATCTCGTTTGGACATATGAAAATGTTGAAAAAAGAGTATCCAAATATGTTGCAAAACTTATAATTAAGCGTAACTTCATCTTCAATTTAAATTTTAGTGAAATTTCTAGTTTGAAAAAAAATAAAATTGAAATTCATGTCCAGACGCCTACCAAATCTAACTGAAAAGTCTGCATAAAACTAATTAACCATGCGAAGATTTGTAATCCAAGTAAAAGAAGGATATCATTTTGGTCTTTAAACCCTATAATTGATCCTTTTTTTTGTGGTGCACAGCTAAAAAATTAATAATAGTAACGGCTCTATTTCTTTATAATACTATAATATAATTTCCTTCATTTAAGTAGCAAAATTACTTGTAAAATCATAAAACTGGATAAACTATATTTCTACATGCTTATAATGTTTTAATTGCACTACATGAATGATTAATTTATACGCAACGCTATAATTAAACATTAAAAACTGATCTCTTAATTAGTATATGGTTATTTGCAAGATTCTTGCCATGACCACTGGTAGTACAATTAACTAGTTGCTCTGATCAAATGGTTTATGTGGCAGAAATGCCCAAAATCATTTACTGTACACATCTCCGAAAATTTTAATATAGTCAACAATAATTAATCAATCTTTGTATATTTGCTATTGATGGCCAGAATATTCACTTCTAGCAAAACCAAAACTATCCAAACTCCCAATTCTTTTGGCTCGCAATTGGCATCGTCAACTTTAGTAAAGTTTTGAATCTGTTCACTTGTGATCTTGCTTTTTGACTGGAGACGGGACAGATTATATACTTAAGGAAAAAAAGGCTGGGGGAGATCACGGTGAAGCTATGTTGGCCCGAGGGTGGTCAGCTGGCCACTATTCACCGAAGAATGATACTACGTATAAGGTAAAATATTACTTGTTATTGATTAAACATAGACTTTGAATACTCTTGCATAGTCCACTGACAAATGGTGTTTAGAATTTGAATATCCTTATTGAATTTTTTGACTTCGCCAAATTATCTATTTTAAGGACACAAAAAAAGGAAAATATTATATTATTAATACTTCAATTTATCTATGTATGCAAATAATTAATTACCACAAATTGCCTCGTTTAAGGTTTTGCATGCGTGGAGCTCTTTCTTGGACGTAAAATTTTAGTATATTGCATGGAATTAAGTAGGACATAATTGCATGTTGGGATATTAATTTAAGTATCAATCCCAATATAATAATTTGTTGTTGTGGTCCCAAACTAATCAAATATATAATTCTGCCCCATCATAAGGTGAGATTTGCAGTGGTTCAGCATCATATACAGTTTAGACTAAAATTAAATTGCATGAAGACTATTCGAAATTTCTATAATTAACATCAAATTAAAGTCTTGATTGAAATGTCATGTGATCCAAGAGGTTAATCATCAATAATACTACGGATTTTTGTCTTTTTGTCCAGACCTTTCAACTAGGCCAATTTATGTCGCTCCCTTTTTTTTTTTTAACAATATATTAATAATGTGAATTTTTTTTTACTTGGTTAGTATAAGTAATTAAATCCATGAAATTATATATACTACTCATATGTTTTTAAAAAGAAATGTTGGGTGTGCGAACAAAGTCTCACATTGATAGCTGAAAATATTGGAAGTCTACATATAAGGTGTATGGATCTCTTAATAGTGTGAGATCTTTTGGAGGAAACCGTGCGGGATTGGCCCAAAGCGGATAATATCACACAATGTTAAGAGTGTATTTGGGCTAGTTTAGCCCAACAACTGGTATCAGAGTCCAGGTTCAGCGGGACGAGTATGGAGATGGCAGAGTGATGGTGCGCGATGACACGCACACAAGAAGAAGCTAGTTATAGCTTCGGGTGCCATAATATTCTAACACAATGTTAAGAGTGTATTTGGGCTAGTTTAGCCCAACAAGAAATTATATAAAAACAAATTGACAAGGCAAATAATAACCTTCATAGAAACATCTATTGTGGGTCGAGTATGGGTGTTCTAGTTTTACACGTAACAAAAACAATAATTTAATAAAATTTCATCGGTGAGATTTGAGAAAAATAGTATATACCCTATCACATAAATTAAATCTACAATGGCAAGCATTATCGTGCAATTACTGACGCTTTTATCTAGAGTAGTTTTTGCTAGAAATAAATTGACGATTTATACCTCTTAATCCAGTTTCACTTCTTCAAAGATATAAATACTTTACTTGTTATTTATGTTTCTTAATATAGGGAATAATTGCATAGACCTTCCATCATGTTTCGTTTCATCACACTAATCTCCCTCTTGGTATATGACATTATGTTTACTTTTCTGATTTTAGTAGGCGTTTGGACATAAAAATTGTAATTTTCTTAAAAAGTATAAAAATAATATTTGAACATGCATTTTACTTGAAAGGTGATATGAGAGAAAAAGATAAGATAACGACGCAACCACACTAAATCGATTGTTATATAAAGTGACACATTTCGTCGTTACGTAAAGACGGATTTAACGACACGATACAATAAAATTTAAGTAACAATCAAAACAAACATTATTTTTAAAGTAACAATACGATACAATACATTAGATAACGACCGTCCAAAAAGGCTGTTAGCATCACTATTTGAATGATCAAGGATCTCACCTTTTCTCCTATAGATAATCCCACTTCAGCTAATAATAATAAAAAATACCCCAATAAATTATCAAACACATTTTCTGTATTAACTACATGCGATGTACACATGCATTACCATGAAAAGGAAGTAAAAAAGAGATGCAACTTTGAACCTTAGACCATCTTTTATTTTATTTTATTGATTATTTGGTGGTGAAACAAAATGTCTATATTTCCATCTACTAGTAATAATTATTTTCTTAATTTCTCATTAATTGAATAATTATTCGTGGGTCTAATGATTATATCAGTGAAAAAGTAATTATAGATAAGATTTTCCTTGTTTATCCCTTGGATCAGATTTTATTTTTTACCATTTTTGCAGTACCTTAATATGAAAGGGTTTCAAGAATCAGCAAGCATTTTACGCCACTGGTATCCTAAATAATACGTTAAATAGGATTTTATAATTAGTTAAAATAGTGTACAAATATTTATATTATCAATACAAATTACAAATACTTTTTTTTTTTTGGTTAAAAAAATTACAAATACTTCATTGTATCATAATTTGCTTTTGTATCGTGAAAAATCCAATCATATTTATGTCGTACTACCTTTTTAGTGAACCGAAGCGAAATCAAACGGCGACTGATGATCGACCATCTAGATCCAACGGTTCACATTTATTTCGTAGCCTTATATAAACGAAGTAAGATACGTTCCACATCAACGTTTGCCCTAATCAATCGAAGAAGAACGACGGCGATGGAGATGGAGAAGCAGAAGCAGAGCACTGAGGAGGATCTTCACATTGATAAGAAGCAGAAGGAGATCACTGAGGAGGATCTTCACATCGATAAGAAGCAGAAAACAGAGAATCAACAGGTTTTTTTTAAATTAGTATTTAGTTTTTACCTTTAGATCTTCGTGTATTTCTCTTTTAATCTGAAGTTTATTTATGATACCTAGGATGAGGCAGCTAAAGCTCCTCGGTCTCTGAAAAAGCCACGCAAAAATAAACAGAAGCTGGAAAAGGTGCTTAAACTAATTATTATAGTAATTTTTTTTTTATATTTTTTGTTTTTAATACTTGTAATTTCTAACTGATTATCTCTTTAATTTTTTGCTGAATATGCTTTAGGTCGAATATAATTTGGGTTTTAGCTCAGGCAATATTCTGCTTTGCCCGCCAATTTGCTGCCATTTGTATCCGAACATATATGATGCTCAAGGAGATAAACACTTTAAAAACTGGATCCTTGAAGAACAACACAAACGCGTAGTCGCAATGAAGAATCTAAGGAGGTGGTAACTAGTGCAGTATTAGTAGTACTCTTTGATTATTCCTATCTTTAACCCTAATATAACAATAGTTCAGAAGCTTAATTTGCTTATTGGTATGTACTAGTAAGGACTGAATTTTTATGTTAGTGAATGCATTAAGTAACTTGGAATCTAATTAGATAAATGCTATGCTTATCTACCTTTTACTATATGTGGTCTTACCTTAGACTTTTGTGGTTCGGCCCTTCCTCAAACCACGCGCATAGCGATAACTTAATGCACTGGGTTACCCTTTACTATATGTGTGCTTATTGCGCTTTCTCTAACTTTTGTTCAACATTATTGAAATCCTTTCAGTTTTGTTTCATTCTGACCATTGGAGTTTGGTTAATGTGGTATTGTAAACTTGTGTATGTTCTACTTTTTGCTCTATATTCGGAAACTTCAAGCCATTGAGCTGAGTTTCTATCGGAAACAGTCTCCCTGCCTTTAACGTAAGGGTAAGTCTGCGAACACTACCCTCTGTAGATCCTATTTGTGGGATACTGGGTTTGTTGTTGTATTTTGAAGTTCAAGCCATTATGTCGCATGATAAAATGGTTGTAATTATCTTTCTTTCATGGTCTTGGTTAACAAGTTTTATGGATCAACTTATCCTTCCATGTTAAGTTGTTTTAATGTACGTTACTCGGTCTTTTAAAAAATGTGATAGGGTACGTATTGGATCCTCTAAAAATAATGTATTTTTTAAGGATCTTACACGAGTGCGTCAACAATTTTGCAGAGTCCGAATTTTAACTTGTTATGCTACTCTTTCACTGTGAAAGATCAAATGCTACTTCAGGTTATGAGTAGCCGAGTAACACAACTTAGGCACGAATTTACTGTTGTCTTTTCATATTTCTAATCTTCGTCTTTCTTGAGTCTCCATTCGAGTTCAATTTAATAATTTTTGTGTAACTTAGATTCTGGATAAGCGAGTCATGTACTATTACTGTCTCCCTAGTCTAGCGGCAATATAAGTCTAACTTTAATCAAGAAAAACATCTTGTTACTAGGTGTTGCCAATGTTTCATTTCATCTTTTCATTAGCCGAGACTAGGTGTTGCCAATGTTTCATTTCATCTTTTCATTAGCCGAGAGCCTAGCGGAAACAGTCTTTTTGCCCACATAATGTAGGGGTAAGGTCTACGTATACACTTTCAACTTAGACCCCATTTGTTGGAACCCGTTTGATTTGTTGTTGTATATACCAAGAAAAAAGGCAATGAAATATAAAAATCTGATTACAACCACCAATAGAACTCATTTTTTTTCTTCATACTTAATCAGAGAGGTCTTCAACTAATTCGTACTCGGGCCAAGCAGTGTTTTAAAAGACATAGGTGTGAGAGACGGGGCGTTTTACTTAACGTGGGACGAGGCGTAAGCCCCGATACATGGAGCGTAGGTCCCATGGATATTTAAATCTATTAATTTATAAATTAATAAAATAGCAAAATAATCACAAATAAAATAGAAAGTACATTAAAAAATCAAAATAGATTAATAAACTACAAAAAAACAAAGTATTTAGCACTTTTTTTATAAATATAAACAATGCAATAATTTTGAAGTTACTATAAGATAAAACTTAACTATAACATCTTATCTTTCAAACAATTAAAAGATCAATAATATTTTAAAAAATATTATCAAATTACACAGTTTACCTTTTTAGAAGTTAGCAATCAATAAGCTCATTGATAATGTAATTTAAAATATTATTCCTCACGAATAAATATAAAACTGCTTTCAAATAGCAAATTAATAAAAGTTTGATAATTTATGAGAGACATAGAACTAAAATATTTATACCTATAGTAAGAGAAGATGTAAATTTTGGCTATTCAAATGATATTTACTCTCCGATGTTCGCAATTAGTAAATATGCAATATCATGACTCGTTATTTTGAGTTATTCTCAATCTTCATATTTATATAGATGAATAAACCTTTAATCATTCGTTTGTTAAAAAAATTTGAGTGTTAACAATCCTAATTAGGGAAATTGATGCATGATTTGCGCCAGGAACTATTAAGCGAGCCTTGAACAAAGAGCGTTAGGCGTGTTTTGGACGCACATTCGGGTGCTTGGGGCGTAAGTATAATAAAACTAAGTCCCACACGTAAGTCTCGAGGCATACCCCAGGACGAGCCCAGAAATGTGTCCCAAGAAAACCTTTTAAAACACGGGGGGGGGGGGGGGGGGCAAAAACCACTGTAGCTCTGGATAATTTTTCTACTTATGGAGCCAACAACCAAACAACCCCTTAAATGGATAAAAACTTGTTAAAACCTTTGGCTCGCCAAATCACACACTGTAAGATCTCTCCCAAATGTCTCACACTCACAACTAGGGTTGGGCTCGATATTTCGGTTCGATATTTAAGAATTTCGGTTCGGTATTCAGTTTATCAATTGTGTATATTAAATACCGTACCAAATTATTTCGGTACGGTTCGATATTTTTTATTTTGGTTCGGTATGGTTTCGGCACGGCTTCGGTCTAATAATCGCTAAAGAAATAAACTTATTTTGGTTCGATACTGTTGCACCAAACTGGAAACAACAAAATTAATTAATTGACAGAAATAATTTTTGTCCAGAAACAAAATTGAGAGAAACAGTTCGAATGCCAAGACAGAAACAATTCGAATGCCAACAAAATTTTTGGCTTTCTGTAGTAGTATATGGAAATTGGAAACACTTAAACTTGCTATCTATAATTCTATATTCTTCTTTTTTTTCTATTTGAAAATACCATATTCAAAACAAAATAAAAACACCTGAACATCCAATATTTTACACTGCCAATTACATTTGCAGTGTCCCAATTACATTTACACACTGCCATTGCCAAGAACACCTGAACAACCAACATTTTAGGAAACACCTGCAGTTACATTTACACACTGCAATTATATTTACCAACTGGAAACACCTGAACAACCAACATTCTTCGAAAAAAGGCCATCCACAAACAGAGCAAACACCTGAACATTGGCATTCATTCACAATTCAGCAAAACCATAAACACAACCATAATCAGCTCTGTTTAAGGAACAACAAGAGCTCAAAATGCACCTTAGCCAAAATGTTTACTTTCATTTTATTGAACATACCCAAATACCCAATAATATAATTTCAAGGTAAAACAAATAAAAACTGGTAAAAAGGTTTAAAAAAAGAGTTAATCTTTAGCAGCTCTAGCACAAATTATGGAAGAAACTAGAAACATACCTTTGAATTTTGATTAGCAGCCGATCTCTTTGAAGTCCCAACAAGCTTTTGAAACAACGGCCCATCTCTTTCTGAATTTGTGAAACTATCGCAACAACAGCCGATCTCTTTCTGTATTTGGTCTTCGTTTGCCCGGAATTTGTGAAACTATCGCCCTAAATCGGAATTGACTTTCTGAGGAGTGAGGAGTGAGGACTGAGGAGTGAGCTGAGTTCGTGACTGCCTAGTGCCTAATGCTAATGCCCTAATCTTTAGAGTTTAGACCCTAATTGAATAGAGAGTGGGCTTGGGAAGTTAGGCTGGGACACTGGAGTGGGTAGTGGGCTGGGAGTTATAATAAAATTTTTTGGGCTGGGGCGCTGGGCAGTGAGTGTAGTAGCTAACTATAGGTCCAACTTAAAAAGTCTTTAAAACTTCGGTAATTCGGTATACCGAAATTTCAAGATTCAAATACCGAGGACCGTGCCGTAATACCGAAAATGTAATACCGAATTAAATCGAAATATCAAAAAAAATTGAAACCGAAATATCGAATTAATTCGATCCGGTTCGGAATTCGATTTTTCGAATTTTATGTCCACCCCTACTCACAACCCACTCCACCACCTTCTCAAATCCTCACGATCCATAAATCGTTTTTAGTGAAGCCGAGGAAATTGATACGAAAACTGGAAACAATGATAATATTTGTACCTTGAATTTTGGAGAATTATAAACCCCCAATTGATGCTACTGCTGTTGGGAAAATGAAGAAATTTGGGGCGATTGTTATTGGGAAAACTAATATGGATGAGTTTGGCTCGGCTTATAAGGTAGTATATTATTCTTTCTCATTTGGTTTATTTGAATTAAACTTACTTGTTAAGAAAATATTTTGCCTAATCACAGAAGATATTAAACAAATTTTTCAATTAATTATTTCTATTTTTCTCTTTCTCAATTTCTTTTTGAATTCCCGTTGTAACCGATAAGTAGGGATTTTGACCGCTTATTTGCTCTCTTTTACTTGTGTTTTATCTCGAAAATGCTTAAAGGTATCCCCGAGAACTAATGAAATGAGCTTTCTTGCAGGAATATTGGGAAATGAGCCAAAGAAGTGAAAATCAACTCAAAAACGAGTCAAAATTGGACAAGGACCAAAACAGGGCAAAAGTGTTTATAGTGCGGACCGCATAATTTTGGTGCAGCCGCAGAAGAGAGGTTCAGAGACTTGGAGATTTTGAGCAATTGAAGCTGTGCGGACCGGACAATTATTGTGCGGCCGCATAAGCCAGTGTGCGACCGCATTCACTAATATGCGGACCGCAGAGGAGGAGATTCAGAGAACCTTGAAGTGAAGTTGTGCGGACCGCATGAATATTGTGCGGCCGCACTCACAAATATGCAAGTCCAAATCCCAGTTCAAGCCAAGTGTGCGGCCGCACTGAGAAATGTGTGGTCCGCACAACTAAACGAAGTGCGGCTGCATCCCAATTTTGTGCGGCCGCAGAAGGCCCAGTTGACCAGTCAAGCTCAAAGTGCGGACCGCACTCAGAATTATGCGGCCGCACAACCTCCGCAGGGGCATTTTTGTCAGATATTTTCAGCTTAATATAAATAGGACTTTTTGTCATTTTTAGGTTAAGTTGAGTTTTGGGAGAGCACCTGTGTTGTTTTTCTTTACTGCTTTAAGTAATTTTGTACTAGATTTGTCTCCAAACACTAGATTCTTTTTCCATAATTAAATATTATGGATTCTATCTTTATTTCTTCTTTAATTTCTGCATTTTTTATGAGTAGCTAAATTTCTAGCTGGGGTTGTGACCCAACCCTAGTGTGGGTATTTAATGGGTGTTTAATTTAGGGCTTGTTTGTGATTGAGTTAGTGATATTTAGACTACTTCTTGCTTGAACTCAAGATTTAATGATTGCAAATATTGATTCGTGCCTAATTGACTTAATCTCTACTTGAGAAAGAGGGACTAAGTCTAGAAAAACTTGACTAACAAGAAATTAATAGGTAGAATTGGCTAACAAGAAATTAATGTTTCTGTCCTTAACTTCTAAAGCAATTGAATAGGTAGATATTGATCAAATTCATATTCCTATTCATTAAAAGTCCTATACACCACCGATGCAACATGTCTTCAACGCGCCTCAGCATGTCGATCTGACAGAAGAACCATCTGCTACCCAGACTATGGTTATTTTTCTTCAAATTTTTTCTAAGTCACTTTCCTGTTTCCACTTAGATAAATGTTAATCGAATGCATGGTTCTTAATTTCCCGGGCTATTCAGGTTACAGAGAATGTGGCACCTGACATCTCTTTTGCAATGCCAACAACAGAAAATATCCCGAAAATTACAAGTCCTACCATGACAAGTCTAGGAATTTATCAGAGGATATATCTGACATCAAATTCATATTCTACAAGTATGTTGGAGCAAGGCGATAGTTCTACTTTAAAAAAGTTGAAAGAAAGGAATTTTGCGAGTATTTCTAGGTACTATCTTTATACTTGGTAATTAACTCAACCACATTTGATACATCAAATCTATGTTACAGTGCTTTAGCATGTTCACTTGAATGTGTTGTTGATGTTTCTCTCCTTAACTTCTAAGGCAATTGAATAGATAGATATTGATCAAATTCATATTCCTATTCATTTAAAGTCCTATAGACCACCGATGCAGTATGTCTTCAACGCGCCTCAGCATGTCGATCTGATAGAAGAGCCATCTACTGCCCAGACTATGGTTATTTTCCTTCAAATATTTTCTAAGTCACTTTCCTGTTTCCACTTAGATAAATGTTAATCGAATGCATGGTTCTTAATTTCCCAGGTTATTCAGGTTACGAAGAATGTGGCACCTGACATCTCTTCTGCAATGCCAACAACAGAAAATATCCCGCAAATTACAAGTCCTACCATGACAAGTCTAGGAATTTATCAGAGGATATATCTGACATCAAATTCATATTCTACAAGTATGTTGTATCAAGGCGAGAGTTATACTCTTAAAAAAGATGGAAGAAAAGAATTTTGCGAGCATTTCTAGGTACTATCTTGATACTTGGTAATTAACTCAACCACATTTGATACATCAAATCTATGTTACAGTGTTTTAGCATGTTCACTTTGATGTGTTGTTGATGTTTCTATCCTTAACTTCTAAGGCAATTGAATAGGTAGATATTGATCAAATTCATATTCCTATTCATTTAAAGTCCTACAGACCACCGATGCAACTTGTCTTCAACGCGCCTTAGCTTGTCGATCTGACAGAAGAACCATCTGCTGCCCAGACTATGGTTATTTTCCTTCAAATTTTTTCTAAGTCACTTTTTTCTTTCTACTTAGATAAATATTAATCGAATGCACGGTTCTTAATTTCCCAGGCTATTCAGGTTACGGAGAATATGGCACCTGACATCTCTTCTGCAATGCCCACAACAAATAACATCCTACAAATTATAAGTCCTACCATGACAAGTCTAGGAATTTATCAGAGGATATATCTGACATCAAATTCATATTCTGCAAGTATGCTTGAGCAAGGCGAGAGTTATACTCTTAAAAAGATGGAAGAAAGGAATTCCGCCATTTCTAGGTATTATCTTTATAATTGGTAATTAACTTAACCACATTTGATACATCAAATATATGTTACAGTGTTTTAGCATGTTCACTTTGATGTGTTGTTGATGTTTCTATCCTTAACTTCTAAGGCAATCGAATAGGTAGATATTGATCAAATTCATATTCCTATTCATTTAAAGTCCGGCAGACCACCGATGCAACATGTCTTTAACGCGCCTCTGCATATCGATCTGACAGAAGAACCATCTGCTACCCAGACTAGGTAGATATTGGAGTTTGGTTAATGTGGTATTGTGTATGAGCTGAGTTTCTATCGGAAACAGCCTCTCTACCTTTAACGTAGGGGTAAATTCTGCGAACACTATCCTCCGTAGATCCTATTTGTGAGATTATACCGAGTTTGTTATTGTATTTGGAAGTTCAAGCCATTATGTCGCAAGATAACATGGTTGTAATTGTTATATCTTTGTTTCATGGTCTTGGTTAACAAGTTTTATGGATCAACTTATCCTTCCATGTTAAGTTGTTTTAATGTACGTTACTCGATCTTTTAAAAAATGTCATAGGGTACACGTTGGATCCTCCAAAAATAATATATTTTTTAAGGATCAGATACGGGTGCTACAATAATTACGGGTGCGACAACAATTTTGGAGAGTCCAAACAACGTGATTTTAAGTTGTTATGCCACAAATGCTACTTCAGGTTATGAGTAGCCAAGTAACACAACTTAGGCACAAACTTACTGTTGTCTTTTCATATTTCTAATCTTCGTCTTCCTTGAGTCACGATTCGAGTTCAATTTAATAATTTTTGTGTAACTTAGATTCTGGATAAGCGAGTCATTGTACTATTACTGTCTCCCTAGTCCAGCGGCAATATAAGTCTAACTTTTATCAAGAAAAACATTTTGTTGGTACCAGAGGTTGCCAATGTTTCTTTTCATCTTTTCGTTAGCCGAACGTCTTTTGGAAACAGTCTTTTTGTCTTTCTAATGTAGGGATAAGGTCTACGTATACACTTCCAACTTAGACCCCACTTGTGGGAACACGTTGGATTTGTTGTTGTATATATCAAGAAAAAAGGCAATGAAATATAAAAATCTGATTACAACCACGAGGTCTACAACTAATTCGTACTCGGGTCAAGCAGTATTATAAAAGACATAGGTGTGAGACGAGACGTTTTTCTTAACGTGGGACGAGGCGTAAGCCCCGATACATGGAGCGTAGGTCCCATGAATATTTAAATCTATTAATTTATAAATTAATAATAGCAAAATAATCACAAAAAATATAGAAAGTACATTAAAAAAAATCAAAATAGATTAATAAACTTCAAAAAACAAAGTATTTAGCACTTTTTTATAAATATAAACAATGCAATAATGATGAAGTTACTATAAGATAAAACTTAACTATAATATCTTATCTTTCAAACGATTAAAAGATCAATAATATTTTAAAACATATTATCAAATTACACAGTTTACCTTTCTAAAAGTTAGCAATCAATAAGCTCATTGATAATGTAATTTAAAATATTATTCCTCATGAATAAATATAAAATTACTTTGAAATAGCAAATTAATAAAAGTTTGATAATGTATGAGAGACATAGAACTAAAATATGAATACCTATAGTAAGAGAAGATGTAAATTTTGCCTATACAAATAATATTTACTCTCTGATGTTCGCAATTAGTAAATATGCAATATCATGACTCATTATTTTGAGTTATTCTTAATCTTCATATTTATATAGATGAATAAACATTTAATCATTCATTTGTTAAAAAAATTTGAGTGTTAACAATCCTAATTAGGGAATTTGATGCATAATTTGCGCCAGGAACTATTAAACGAGCCTCGAGCAAAGAGCGTTATGCGTGTTTTGGACGCACATTCGGGTGCTTGGGGCATAAGTCTAACAGAATTAAGCCCCACACGTAAGTCTCGAGGCATTTTCATAGTGCCCTACCCCAGGACGAGCCCAGAAATGTGTCTCAAGAAAACCTTTTACAACACGGGGGCCAAAAACCACTGTAGCTCTGGATAATATTTCTACTTATGGAGCCAACAACCAAACAACCCCTTAAATGGATAAAAACTTGTTAAAACCTTTGGCTCACCAAATCACACACTGTAAGCTCTCTCCCAAATGCCTCACACTCACTGTCACAACCCACTCCACCACCTTCTCAAATCCTCACTATCCATAAATCGTTTTCAGTGAAGCCGAGGAAATTGATACGAAAATTGCAAACAATGATAATATTTGTACCTTGAATTTTGGAGAATTATAAACCCCCAATTGATGCTACTGCTGTTGGGAAAATGAAGAAATTTGGGGCGATTGTTATTGGGAAAACTAATATGGATGAGTTTGGCTCGGCTTATAAGGTAGTATATAGTATATTATTCTTTCTCATTTGGTTTATTTAAATTAAACTTGTTAAGAAAATATTTTGCCTAATCACAGAAGCTATTAAACACATTTTTCAATTAATTCTTTCTATTTTTCTCTATCAATTTCTTTTTGAATTTTCGTTGTAATTGATAAGTAGGGATTTTGACTGCTTATTTGCTCTATTTTACTTGTGTTTTAGCTCGAAAATGCTTAAAGGTATCCCCGAGAACTAATGAAATGAGCTTTCTTGCAGCAATATTAGGAAACGAGCCAAAGAAGTGAAAATCAACTCAAAAAGAAGTCAAAATTGGACATGGACCAAAACATGGCAAAAGTATTTATAGTGCGGACTGCACAATACTGTGTGCGGCCGCAAACAATGAAAGAACCCTGACAAATTCAGCTTCAGAGTATGCAGACCGCATAATTTTAGTGTGAGCGCTGAAGAGAGGTTCAGAGACTTGGAGATTTTGAGCAATTGAAGTTGTGCGGCCGTAGAAGCCATTGTGCGGCCGCATTCACTAATATGCGGACCGCAGAGGAGGAGATTCAGAGAACCTTGAAGTGAAGCTGTGCGGACCGCATGAATATTGTGCGGCCGCAGAAGCCAGTGTGCGGCCGCACTCACAAATGTGCGGCCCGCAAAATCAAGTCCAAATCCCAGTTCAAGCCAAGTGTGCGGCCGCACTCAGAAATCTGCGGCCCGCACAACTAAACGAAGTGCGGCCGCATCCCAATTTTGTGCGACCGCAGAAGGCCCAGTTGACTAGTCAAGCTCAGAGTGCGGACCGCACTAAGAATTATGCGGCCGCACAACCTCCGCATGGACATTTTTGTCAAATATTTTAAGCTTAGTATAAATAGGACTTTTTATCATTTTTAGGTTAAGTTGTATTTTGGGAGATCATCTGTGCCGTTTTCCTTTACTGCTTTAAGTAATTTTGTACTAGATTTGTCTCCAAACACTAGATTCTCTTCCCATAATTAAATATTATGGATTCTATCTTTATTTCTTCTTTGATTTCTGCATTTTTCATGAGTAGCTAAATTTCTAGATGGAGTTGTTACCCAACCCTAGTGTGGGTATTTAATTTAAGGCTTGTTTGTGATTTGGTTAGTGATATTTAGCCTAGTTTTTACTTGAACTCAAAAATTAATGGTTGCAAACATTGATTCGTGCCTAATTGACTTAGTCTCTACTTGAGAAAGAGGGACTAAGTCTAGAAAAACTTGGCTAATAAGAAATTGGGGTGAACTCAAAAAATTGATAGCCCCAATTAAAGGGTTGAATCTAGAGATAGTAAGACTCGACTTGAGCTATTATCACTTGTATTGTCACGATCCGAAATTCTCACCTTCGGACCGTGATGGTGCCTAACATTTCACTTGCTAGTCAAGCCAACGTTAGAATAATATTATCCATTTTAAAAAAAAATTAAATTTATTAATAACAAGGAAGCAAATGCGGAAGCAATTTTGAAATAATTCATAAAAATAATGGTGTCTAAATATCATCCCAGAATTGGTGTCACAAGTGCACGAGCTTCTAGAATAAATACAGATAAAGGTCTGAATAAAATAAAGTTGTCTGAAAATAAACACACAGCTAAAGTACAATAGACGGGGACTTCAAAACTGCGGATTCCATGCAGTTATATCTCAAGTCTCCTTTGGTAGCTTAAATTAGAAAGTCTATGGTACGCCGCTGGGACCAACTCCAAAATCTGCACAAGAAGTGCAGAATGTAGTATCAGTACAACCGACCCCATGTACTGGTAAGTGTTGAACCTAACCTCGACGAAGTAGTGACGAGGCTAAGACGGTTCACTTACATTAACCTGTACACAATATTAATAACAATAACAAATAATAGAAATAAATCAGGTAACTCATTTATAATAATTGAAGCCAATCCAGCAGTCATAATCTATTATTATTTCAACCAATTCTGTTGCAGCGTGCAACCCGCTCTCCCAATATTTTTCTTTTAATCAAGTATGTCATATATTTATTTCAATCAAGTATATATATAAACTTTTAAATAAGTCTGTTGCGGCGTGCAACCCGATCCTCCAATATGGACTTTTAATAAGTCTGTTGCGGCATGCAACCCGATCCTCCGATATGAATTTTTAATAAGTCTGTTGCGGCATGCAACCCGATCCTCCAATATGGACTTTTAATAAGTCTGTTGCGGCGTGCAACCCGATCCTCCAATATATTCATTATAATCATTCCTGTTGCGGCGTGCAACCCGCTCCTCCAACATATTCATTTACCAATTCTTATAGAAGTATTTCCCCAATACATGCAATAATTAGTATAAAATAATAAGACAACAAACATACAATAATTATGATTTAATTACGAAACAAACAAAGGCAAATAGCAAATTATTATAGAAATCAGAGAGAAAATATACAGTTTAATGTATAATATGCTAAATGTCAAATAACAATTAAGACACATAATTCACTTGGCATGTAACAATTAATGCAAGAATTCAAGAATTAATATTTGACAAAGAATAGGAGAGAAACAATTATTATAACAATTAATTCCTCATTTAAAATAATTTATGGTTTTTCAAGTAAGTAGGCAAACAATTAATTTGACGACGTATAAACACTTGTCACCTTGCCTATACATCGTTCACATGCATTTCACATAACAAATAATTTAAGGGTTCTATTCCCTCAAGTCAAGGTAAACCACGACACTTACCTCGCTTTGCAAATTCCAATCAATTACTCAACCACAACTTTTCCTTTTAAATTTGTCTCCAAAAGCTTCAAATCTATTCACAAACAATTTGATATATTCAATACTAATCATAGAAATTAATTCCATATGAATTTACTAATTTTCCGGATAAAATCCAAAATTCATTAAAATATTTGGCAGTGGGACCCACATCTCAAATCTCGGAAAAACTTACGAAATTTGAACACTCATTCCGAGACGAGTCCAACCATACAAAAATTATCCAATTCCGATATCAAATGAACCTTCAAATCTTAAATTTTCGTTTTTGGAAGATTTTAGAAAAATCTGATTTTTCTTCCATAAATTCACGGATTCATGATATAATTGAGTATGAAATCATGAAATATAATCAATATAGGATAAGGAACACTTTCCCCAATGTTTTTCCGTGAAAATCGCCCAAAATCGCCTCTTGAGGTTTTAGGTTTTGAAGATTTGGGAAATGAATCAAAAATCCCGTCCAAAAGTCATTTTGTTAAGCTGCAGGTGACGCAACTGCGACCTGTGTTTCGCAAATGCGAGGAAACACTCGCAATTGCGAAGCCGTTCACAATCTCGTTGCCTTCGCAAATGTGAAGATTATGTCGCACTTGCGACAATTGGCCCTTCGCAATAGCGAGAACTGCTGACCTACGCTTTCTTCGCAATTGCAATAAGAATATCGCAATTGCCATACCTGCTTGGTTCGCATTTGCGATGCCTGATCTTGCAATTGCGAGATCAGAGGCCTGCAACAGGTTCAGTTATACCAGCAAATGTTTTTAAGTTCAAAACATCCCATGGCCTATCCGAAACTCACCTGAGCCCCTCGGGACCTTATCCAAATATCTCAATAAGTCCCGTAACATAATACGGATTTACTCGGGGTCTCAAATCACATCAAATAACATCGAAATTGCAATTCACACCTCGATTCACACTTTGAGTTTTAAATTTTTCCATTTGCAAATCTCGTGCCAAAACATATTAAATGAATCCGGAATGACTTCAAATTTGGCACACAAGTCATAAATGACATAACGGAGTTGTTTAAATTTTCAGAATCGAATTCCGGCTCCGATATCAAAAAGTCAACCCCGTGGTCAAACTTGGAAGTCTTTAGCCTTTAAATTGCTAGTTCCTTTAAATGGCCATAACTTGAGCTAGGGACCTCCAAATTAAATTTCGGACATACGTCCAAGTCCCAAATCACGATACGGAGCTACCGGAACTGTCAAAATACTGATCCGGTTCTGTTTGCTAAAAATGTTGACCAAAGTCAACTCAGTTGAGTTTTAAGGCTCTATTTCACATTTTAATCTATTTTTTCACATGAAAACTTTTCGAAAAATTGTACGGATTGCGCACGTAAGTCGATAAATGATAAATGGTGCTTTTTGAGGTCTTAGAACACATAATTACTTATTAAATTTAAAGATGACATTTTGGGTCATCACATTCTCCACCTCTAAAACAAACGTTCGTCCTCGAACGGAGTTAGAAAAAAAAATACCTGAGCTGGAGAAAAGGTGTGGATATTTACTCCGCATGTCCGACTCTGACTCCTATGTAGATGTCTCTACCGGCTGACCTCTCCATTGCACCCGAACTGAAGGATAACTCTTAGACCTCAACTGTCGGACCTGCCGGGCTAGAATAGCCACCGGCTCCTCCTCGTAAGTCAAATCTTTGTCCAGTTGGACTGAGCTGAAATATAACACATGGGACGGATCACCATGATATTTCCGGAGCAGAGACACATGGAACACTGGATGAACCGCTGATAAACTAGGTGGTAATGCAAGTCTGTAGGCTAATTCACCCACCCTTTCAAGAATTTCAAAGGGTCTGATATACCTAGGGCTCAACTTGCCCTTCTTCCCGAACATCATTACACCTTTCATAGGTGAAACCCGGAGCAATATTATTTCTCCAACCATGAATGCAATATCACGAACTTTCCGATCGACATAACTTTTTTGCCTCGATTGTGCTGTGCGAAGTCGATCCCGAATAATCTTGACCTTATCCAAGGCATCCTGTACCAAATCGGTACCCAACAACCGAGCCTCTCCCGATTCAAACCAACCAACTGGCGATCAACATCGCCTTCCGTATAATGCCTCATATGGAGCCATATGAATGCTCGACTGGTAGCTATTATTATAAGCAAACTCCACAAGCGGCAAGAAATGATCCCAAGAACCTCCAAAGTCTATAACACAAGCGCGGAGCATATCTTACAATATTTGAATAGTGCGCTCTGACTGTCCGTCTGTCTGTGGATGAAATGTTGTACTCAACTCCACCCGCGTGCCTAACTCACATTGTACAGCCCTCCAAAAATGTGAGGTAAACTGCGTACCTCGATCTGAAATAATAGACACGGACACACCGTGAAGGCGGACAATCTCACGAATGTAAATTTCAGCTAACCTCTCTGAAAAATAGGTAACTGCCACTGGAATGAAATGTGCTGACTTGGTCAACCTGTCCACAATGACCCAAACTGCGTCAAATTTTCTCTGAGTCCATGGGAGCACAACAACAAAATCCATAGTGATACGCTCCCACTTCCACTCAGGAATTTCTAACTTCTAAAGCAAACCACCAGGTCTCTGATGCTCGTACTTAACTTGCTGACAATTCAGACACCGAGCTACATATGCAACTATATCCTTTTTAATTCTCCTCCACCAATAATGTTGCCACAAATCTTGATACATTTTGGCGGTACCTGGATGAATAGAATACCTGGAACTGTGTGCTTCTTCAAGAATTAATTCACGAAGCCCATCTACATTAGGCACACAAATACGACCCTGCATTCCCAGAACCCCATCTTCCCCCACAACAACCTATTTGGCATCACCGTGCCGCACCGTGTCCTGAAGGACAAGTAAATGAGGATCATCATACTGCCTCTCTTTGATGCGCTTATATAAAGAAGTCCGAGCAACTGTGCAAGCTAGAACCCGACTGGGTTCTGAAACATCTAACCTCGCGAACTGATTTGCCAAAGTCTGAACATCTATAGCTAATGGCCTCTCACCAACCGGAATATACGCAATACTGCCCATACTCACAACCTTTCTACTCAAAGCATCGGCCACCACATTGGCCTTTCCGGGGTGATACAAAATGGTGATATCATAGTCTTTCAACAACTCCAACCATCTTCTCTGCCTCAAATTAATATCTTTTTTTTTGGACATATACTGAAGGCCACGATGATCAGTAAATACCTCAAAAGAGACACCGTAGAGGTAATGCCTCCAAATCTTCAGCGTAAGAACAATGGCTGCCAATTCTAAGTCATGAACAGGATAATTCTTCTCGTGAACTTTCAACTACCGCGACGTATATGCAATTACCTTGCCATCTTGCATTAATACTACACCAAGACCAATGTGAGATACGTCACAATATATCGTATACGATCCTGAACCTGTGGGTAATACCAACACTGGCGTCGTAGTCAAAGTGGTCTTGAGCTTCCGAAAGCTCATCTCACACTCGTCTGACCATTTGAATGGGACACCTTTTTGGGTCAATCTGGTCAATGGGCTTGCTATAGATGAAAACCCTTCCACGAACCGACGATAATAACCTGCTAAACCCAGGAAACTCCAGATCTCTGTAACTGAAGTAGGTCTAGGCCAATTCTGAACAGCCTCAATCTTCTTAGGATCCATCTTTATGCCTTCTACAGATACAACATGCCCCAAAAAGGCAACTGAGTCTAACCAAAACTCATATTTTGAAAACTTGGCATATAACTGATTATTCTTCAAGGTGTGAAGCACACTTCGAAGATACTGCTCATGTTCCTCTCGACAACTGGAGTAAATCAAGATATCATCAATGAATACAACCACAAAAGAATCCAAATAAGGCTTGAACACCCGATTCATCAAATCCATAAATGTTGTTGGGGCATTTGTCAACCCAAATGACATCACTAGGAATTCGTAATGCCCATACCGAGTTCGAAAAGCTATTTTAGGGACATCAGAGGCCCTAATATTCAATTGATGGTAACCAGACCTCAAATCGATCTTCAAAAATACCTTGGCACCCTGAAGCTGATCAAATAAGTCATCAATTCTTGGTAGCGGATATTTGTTTTTTATAGTGGACTTGTTCAACTGCCGATAGTCTATACACATCCGCATAGAGCCATCTTTCTTCTTTACAAATAATACTGGTGCACCCCAGGGCGAGACACTGGGCCTAATGAATCCCTGGTCAAGCAAGTCTTGTAACTGCTTTTTCAATTCTTTCAACTCTGGCAGGGCCATACGGTATGGCAGAATAGAAATGGGCTGAGTGCCCGGAGCCAAATCAATACAGAAGTCAATATCTCTGTCGGGTGGTATCCCCTGCAAATCTGCAGGAAATACTTCTGGGAATTCATGAACAACTGGTACTGAGTCCATAGAAGGGACATCCGCACAGGGATCGCGAATATAAGCCAAATAGGCTAGACATCCTTTCTCTACCATACGACGAGCTTTCATATAAGAAATAATCCTGCTGACAGAATGGCCAGGAGTTCCTTTCCACTCTAACCGAGGTAACCCCGACATAGCTAGGGTCACTGTCTTGGCATGACAATCCAATATAGCATGATAAGGGGACAACCAATCCATACCCAAGATGACATCAAAATCTACCATATTAAGAAGTAGAAGATCCACGCTAGTCTCAAGATTACCAATAGTAACCACACATGAACGATAGACATGATCTACTACAACATAGTCTTCCATCGGTGTAGATACACACACAGAAGCACTCAGAGTATCACAAGGCACAACAAAATATGAAGCAAAATAGGAGGACATATAGGAATAAGTAGATCTTGGATCAAATAGAACTGAAGAATCTCTATGGAAAACTGGAATAATACCTGTGATCACAGCATCAGATGACTCGGCCTCAGGCCTAGTTGGAAAAGCATAAAATCGGGGCTGGGCCCCACCACTCTGAACTGCATCTCTGGGACGGCCTCTAACTGGCTGGCCTCCACCTCTAACGATCTGACCTCCACCTCTAATAGCCTAACCTCCACCTCTAATGGCCTGACCTCCACCTCTAGTTGCCTGACCCCTACCTCTAGCTGGCCGAGAAGGCGGTGAAGCAACTAGTGCATGTATGATGGCACGAGAATCTTGCTGAGATCTGCTACTAACCAATCTAGGGCAATACCTTCTGATGTGACCAATGTTTCCACACTCATCCACACCTATCCTGATGCCGTGGCTGCTGAAGCTGACCCAAATGGGTCAGATAACCACTGTAGTAACTCTGGAGTGGTGGTGCACTGATAGGAGCTGAATGTGCACTGAATACTGGCTGCCCAGAGTAAGGCATTATAGGACCGTGACTCCCTGAAGCACCGGGAGATACATGAAGTGCTGAATGAAATGGTCTGGGAGGATGACCCCTACTAAAATTACCCCTGCCTCCAGACGAGGCACCACTGAAACCACCGAACTGATGAGGCCTCTTATCAGACCTTTGCCCTCTCTTCTGTGCAAGAACCATCTCGATCCTCCTGGCAATATTAGCAGCCGCCTGAAAAGAAATCTCACTTCCAGTTTCCTTGGCCATATGAAGCCTGATAGGGTGAGTGAGTCCCTCAATAAACCTCATCACTCTCTCTCTCCCTCCGTAGGTAGTAAAAGGAGAGCATGACAGGCCAAATCCACGTTTAAGTGTGGTGTAGTGATATTTGGCTATAATTCCGTATTTTTAGTGTATTACTTACCGTACATTTAGGTGTTTTAATACTAAATTATACTATATTTGTGCTTAAATAAGTCTATTTTATGTGTAGGTTCGTTAAAAACGAATTTGGGAGTAAAGTAAAGATTTTATATGTATTTTATACACTACAAGAATGGCTCGTGATTATTTGGTGATGAGAATATTATAATGAGATAATGAAACAATGATGGAAGACGATTGATTGAAGACAAAAGCAAAAGAAGACAAAATGAAACAAGCAAAGGAATTGAAAATAAAGAAACAGAAATGAAAACGTGAAAGAAGGAAAAAGTTAGGCAAAGCAAAGGAATTGAAACTAAGCAGAAACAGAACAGGCGTAGCAACTAATTTTGCTCGCGACATACCTCGCGTCGCATAGTGGAAACCGCGCGTCAGAGGTTGCGCATCCAGGGGTATAGCGAGGTGGACCAGGCGTTTTGCCTCGCGAGGCGAGGCCTGTAGCGAGGGTGTTCCGAATTTTTAAAGTCTATTTTATCTCCTATTTAGTTTTGGATTTGATTATTTCGTTTAGTCTTTTTCCTACACATATAAATAGTCATTAAACACCATTTTTAGAGAGGAGACCGATTTTAGACGAGACTTTAGACGAAGGGAGAGCACTGAGCCGCCGTGGAGGCCGGAATTCATCAGATTCCATCTTTCTTCCATCAAACTAAGTACTCTTTACTTTTTCTTGATGATTTATTATTTTGCTACCATGTCTATGTGGAGTTAAACTTCACGTTCTAGGGTTGTGGTTGTCATGAATATTGAAGTTTATTAATTATATTACCGTTAATTCGAGTTATCATCTTTGATTTTTTCTCTAATTCTGTGTATAATTGCGTAATTGTGTTGCTAGTAGTTGAGTTCTATTTACTATCTATGATATCTTGGGAAAGCCATGCTTAGATTAGAGTAGAATTGGAGAGAGTTTGTTTCTGAACCCGTGGCTTGGGGAAAGATTTCTCGGTTATGATAAGAATATACCTAACAGTCTTGCTTAGTTGAATACCGTATTATATTCATTCATGATAGATTCAAGGCCATAGGAATATAGGGTTGATATATTATGGATAGACGGATAGTATTGTGGAAATATGCTATTTATATAAACGATCCGGTCAACTAGCAATCTTAGATAATTTGGATTAATAGGTGTAATTACGAACTCAATATGATTGATAAACCGATCACAACCCTGAAATCTATATCTCCCTTGGTTACGTGTTTGAATTTCGCAATAGTAGTTGTAATAGAAAAGTTAAACTTTTGATCATCTTGGACATTAAGTTGATTTTAGTTTGCTTAGTTAACGGTCAATCTAAGTCTCTGTGGGTTCGACATCCGATTTTCGAATCACTTTATTACTTGACGACCACGTATACTTGCGTGTACTCGGGGAACCAACAGGAATCTTCGTCTGGCCACATTAACGAAAATCTCATGTTTCGATCCTGAGCTTCAGTTTATCGCCTTCCTTCATCGTAGCTCGCCATCACTTGTGATAATTACATCCAGAGCTTGAAGCAGGAGATGTATTGAATATAGGTAGGAAGTTAAGCTCTTTTAGTAAAACCTAAGTATCATAGTGTTAGTTTCAGGGAATTGGCAATTGTAACAGAAATATAACTTTTTAAGTATTCCTACTGCATGACTTGTAGCAAGTTTGCTAATATCTTGCTTCATCACTTGCTGCATAGCTGACATTTCTGATTTGAATTCTAATTAGTCATCTCCTTCATATTTTTGTTAATGTTCCACATTTTTGTTTTGTGTTTCAACAAAAACTCATTGGACCGATGCATGGGCGGAGCTAGAATGCGGAATATGGGCAAAGACGGATCCATGATTTGAAGGTTGCAGGGTTACATAAGCGGACTGCTCAACCAGTGGCCCCATTGACCTTTGATATTAAGAGTTTCAAGCAAAATATATAATTGTAGTTAACTTATATACACATATATGTGGAGAATTTTTACCGAGATTAATGGGGTCCAGTGACCCCTCTACTCCAAATATAGGTCTGCCTCTGAATATGGGTAACCCCAATAGTTTTGGTCCAAACACTGTATCTATCTTAATAAATTCATTGAATCAAGAAGCTCGTTTCCGTTTCCGCACACATAATGGAACCATTGAAAGGAGAAAAGGCACAAGAAATTGGGACTACCTGAGCTAAAGATGAAAAAATGATTTTAACCATACAACAGGCAAATGCTGTAAAGATACAATATGTTACTGCCTGTTCTCTTGCTCTCATAGATATGGTCCAAAAACCACAATTCTAAGTGCTTTATCCCATGTACAAACGTGAAAAGACAACAGCATTTGATCTTTCACAGACAAAAGGACTACCAGAATGACCAGAAGTATGTCTATAACAAATTAAATATTTTTTATGACCGAAAAATCCATCTGAGGCCACCCTTATAGAATCAATTGCAGCCTTTGAAACTCGCGGATATTGGGCTCATCACTCTACCCTTCTCCACTTAAATACCAGGTTTAGTTTTTATGGCAATTGGTATATATAGGGTTCAAACATGTGACCTAAGTAGCAAATCCCTCCACCTTTGCCACTTAAAATAGTCCCTTAACATTACAAGTTATAGTAAACATTTTGCTTTGACTATTTTCAGTCCTAATAGAGGGAGTAGTTACTAAGCTTAGAGATAGCAATAATCAAAGAGTGCTACTAATGCCTGACTAGTCACTATATCCTTAGATTTTTTATTATTTATATAATCATGATGTCCGGATCAGGTTGTGTACTACTCAATTAGTTTCACCCGCTACATTCTTAGATTCTTTATTGATTGTTGGTGTTTCCGTCTTGTTGAAGCATCCAATTTTTATAGATTTTAACTCCTTCATTGTCATATATGTTCACACGAGAATGGCAGCAAGTTGGAGTATAAAGCATTATATTTCCCAAATATTCGACATGAAACATATTCAGCAAAAAGTTTAAAGAGCAAACTCAGTTACAGAAATTACAAGTATTAAAAACAAAAACTATAAAAGAAAACTTAAGGTAATATTCCCTACATCCCAAATTAGTTAAGTTTCGTTTCTTGGGAGTCAAAATATGTGAATTTTGACTGTGGGTGTCAAATGGACGGGTTGGGCTGATTTTGTGCGGATCAAAATGGGTCATGTTAATAAATAGACGGTCAATGACCCGTCCAAAAGTAACTTGGCTGAGATAGGTTGGGTCAAGTTGGGCTAAAATTTGGATCATAACCCAACCCGCCAACTCTTACCAAGCTTTAATTAATGTGCATTATTTTCTTATAAATTGTTTAATTATCAAATAAGACTTTTTTTTTAATTTTGTTATGGTCATATATTAAATATCCAACAAAAAATTTAAGTTATTTTAGCAAAATTACTCATGTATCAATATAACTTTAGATGGACTGAAATGAGTTGGGTCAAGATGAGTCGAGTTCAACAAGCAGCCCAACCTTGGGCGGGTTGAACGGATCAAATGGGTTTGGGCTCAAATTGTACCCCCTAATTTTGGAGAAATTTTCATATCTACAAGGCCAATAAGAATAAATAACATTTATTACAACCATTTGCAAATTTACATTATATACAACAAAAGATTTTCTCCTATCTATATCAGTTGGCAAAACCCAACCGAAACGATTGGATAATGCCATATTTTAAGCCTAAAAGAGTGGAAAACTTATCAAAACAATCACTCATTTCCTAATAGTAATTCATCTTTTTCGGCATTTGTTTTATTCCTTCTAAAAATAGTGTCTTCACTCGTAAGTTAACTTTTTCAATATTATTTATTTTTGGTAAAAATAAAGTAAATATTATATAAAGACTATCAATAACAAATCTGCTAAAAGCAATTTCAAAAAATCATATATCCTATAAATAATGATATATTGATGGTATATAATTATATTATATACGTATATAAATAGATTATATCACATATACTACTTATATACAAACAATATAATTATATATGCAGTTAATATGCCAATTACATTTATATAATATACATATATTGTGTACGTATAATTACCAAGTATATATCATTAATATACCTTACATATAATATATATATTAAGTATACTATTTGAATATATCGTATATAATATACATATATTGTGTACGTATAATTACCAAGTATATATCATTAATATACCTTACATATAATATATATATTAAGTATACTATTTGAATATATCGTATATTGTATGTTTATACTTATATACTATACATATATATCCATCTTCAATTAATGTCAAACTCTTCAAGTAACAATTTTCCCCATGTTTTGTCAAAGACAATAACATAAGGGTTGTCAAGATCATTGAAGAAGTCTACGGATATTATCTAAAGGAGAATAATTTAGAAGTTCTACAATTTTATAGATAGTGTTATGAATTATCGCCGGCCCAATGTCACAGATATAGCGATTGGGCTTAGAAGAGCTATTGGGCCGAGAATAACTAATGGGCCGGATGAATTTGGGATCCAGGTTAAGTTGTGCGTGCAAGTACGATTATGATAAAAGGCGTAGTGGTATGTGATTTGGGGTTATGCAAATATTGTTGAAGAAATGTTTGATTTTTCTCATCCTCAATTCCCTGTCTAGCTTCTCATCTCCCTTCTTCTATCTATTCCTAGTTACCTTACTTAATGCAATTCATATTGTAATTCTGCTATTAAGTTGTAATCGTACTTCAATCTTATTAATACAGTTGAGAATTTGGGTTTCTGTTACATTAGATTTGAGGTCATTACATTGGTGCTTTCATCGTTCTTACTCCAACAACAATGGTGGTATTAGATCGATTTAGTGGTGGAAACCCAGAGGGTTGTATTTATCGGGCTGAGTTGTACTTCACCTCCTTACCACTACCTTGATGGCGAAGCTCTTGCGTGGTTTGATTGGCTGTTTCGAAATAAGCAATTTTTTGATTGGAATCATTTTAAGGAGAAACTGAAGCTGCGTATTTGCACCTGAACTAGAGAAGCATCTGGCGGGTGCTTAGCCGTTCACCAGCAGCGCAAGCCAGTGGTGGATTTTCTAGCACGAGTTACAACTATTCCGTCGTGGTGCAACATTAACACCTCATTCTCACCTCAGGATTGGAAGAAACACTCGGACAGGAACAACTTGAACCTGGCATACGAGGTGATCGAGGAAATGTCGGACACCATTCAAGTTAATGAAGCAGCTGGTGAAACTAGTGAGTTACCAGAAAAACATATTGACATTAATTCCATGTACAATGTCGCTAATGGTAGTCATATTGAAGTTGAACCTCTTAAAAACATGGAAATATTACAAGAGCTACAAGCTAGTAATCAACTGGTGATTGAAAAAGAAGAATTCTTAGAGGACGGCCTGGTGTTCAATGAAATGCCACATAACTGCGGCTCCACGGTGCTAGCTGTTGAATCTGACTTGGAAGATGGCGACTCAGAGGTAGACAAGGTGCTTGATGGACATCCCAAACGAACCATTGACAAGAACTATGTCTCTCCAACTGATGCGGCAACCATTTTTTTGGTACCTTTTACTAGCGGAGGGGGTGTTGTGCCGAAAGAGATTGCGAGCCCTTTTGAAGTCACACATCCATTCGAAAATGTCATATCGCTTCACATTCACAGGAATCTATGTCTATGGAAATATTTTGATAAGAAGTTCATGATGGCTAATGAGGTCTCAGATATTGAGCGGTATGTTCCTGACGAAATTTTGTTTGTTGGTTATGAAAAATCAGCCTGGGATAAAGAGTTCGCGCTAATACTTAAGCAGCCATCACTATGTGATTTTCGACTTGAAGTTTTGAGTTGCATAGTACTAAATGGCTATGCTACTTTACCTTATGGCACTAAGGAGACAATTTTGATGGACGAAAAACTTTCTATGTTTGGTGATGTTATCATGGAATCGTGTTTGCTTTCTATTGACAGCATTGAATTGGTAGTCTCACCTTCCGGTGCGAGATCTTTTAGACTTGCTTCTCCATTTCCTTGTGGTGGTCGAGAGTCTGTAGTACCCATAGTTGAACTAGTTACTGGAACTTTCGTTTCCACAGCGCATATGGAGAATTTCTGGACTCCGAAGTGTAAGGCATTACTACTGCTGGAATCTACTAGCAACTTTTGCTCATTTGCATCTTCTTACTCGAAAATTAAAGTGTGGGATCCTGGACGACAATGGTGTATGACTTCTTACGTCAGTGAAATAATTGGAAATATAATTATTGGCTTAGAGATTAGTGATATATCGCTGAAGGCAATTGAATGTGACAATGTTGATTCACAAGTGGAAGGATCAGAACTTTCTCCGTTTGGCTTGCATTCACCAACAAATGCCTTGACATGGGTACCAGCTGAACCCTTGAGGTCATCTTCCACCATTGCAGATCTTGTGCTCACCTCAAACCAAACGTTTGGTTCCCCACATGTCTTCTATAATACTCTTGGATATTCTATTCATTTTGTATTTTCCCAAGACTTGAATAGTTCTTCTTCAACCATGAATAAAATAGAGCAGAGACATACTAGTGCTAATGATGAACAACAAGCTAGCCAGACATCCTTATTCATTCGTAACATCAGAGAACGTATTGCTTCTAGGTATGTGGTTGATAAGCTTTGTGTGAAGAAGGTCAAAGAGGATTCAAGCATAGTAGAGCTTTCTAATGGCTTTTATGTGGAAACTACACAATATATGAGGGTAAGGGCAACTACAACTACATGTCATCATATTGTCTCTTATAATATCCTCATTCATGGGCTTTGCAAGAATGATAATCTGGAAGAGGCACTCATTTTGAAGGAAGTAATGAGATTAAATGGTATAACGTCCAGAACTGCCATGTATCAGATGCTTATTCTGCTGAAACTTACGAAATGTGATGATGTTGAGTGGGTGTTGACAAACATATCTACCAAGGGGCTTGTTCCAAAAGAGGTGCTGTACAATACCATCCTTGATGGTCATTACTCAACAGAAAATATCCTGATAGCTCTAAAGGTTACTAAGGAAAGGATACTAAGGTGTTTGAGGCAAACTGATGGGTTGCTGATCACATTACATGGGTTGCTTTTGTGGGGATTTGCTTCTGGAAAGTTTACCTTGGTTCACTCATTTCACTTTCCGCTAACTGCTTCGCGAAGAGGGCAAACAAGATCATGTCGATACGGAGAGCAGGTTATGATTGCACTCAAGTTGACAACACTGCTAATGTTGGAGAGCCACAAAGGACAAGGTTTAGATTGGTTTGCTAAAGGTGCACTGGATCCTATATTTTTCTTTAGGCACAAAGAACGCCTTAGTATAGTTGGTTGGGAGCTCGTGAGTATCATTGTTCTTGACTTGAACCTTGAGGAAAAGGTTCTTATTGAGGACGAGAGTATTGTTATGAATCATCGTCATCCCAATGTCACAGATATAGCGATTGGGCTTAGAAGAGCTATTGGGCCGAGAATAACTAATGGGGCCAGATTAATTTGGGATCCAGGTTGAGTTGTGCGCGCAAGGACGGTTATAATAAAAGGCTTAGTGGTTTGTGATTTGGGGGTTATGCAAATATTGTTGAAGAAATGTTTGATTCCTCTCATCCCCAATTCCGAGTCTAGCTTCTCATCTCCCTTCTTCTATCTATTTCTAGTTACCTTACTTCATGCAATTCCTATTGTAATTCTGCTATTAAGTTGTAATCGCACTTCAATCTTATTAATACAATTGAGAATTTGGGTTTCTGTTACATTAGATTTGAGGTCATTATAGAGAGGTACAGATTTTCAAGATGAGTTTATGATACTATCAATAAGCAATATCCAAACTATATTGTCTAATAGCAAAGGATCATGGAATAGGAACATGACAATATTTATGAGGGCAAAACTTCAACACTATGTCGTTTCATATCCATGGTCACATATAAAAAACTAGAAGAGAGAGAAAAGGAAAAAAATATATAATTAAAAGGAGCATACATTTTATGTAAGGATATTTAGTTGGGTGATAAAATCTCAAGAGAGAGATATAAGGATAGGTTTTAGGTGAGAGAATCTCAAGAAAGATATATTAGGAATATTAAAAGTTGTAGATTTTAAAATAAATTGTATTTTATGTAATATTTTAAAAGTAGTTGTAACTTATTTAAATAAATATTAAATTAGTTGTATTCTGTGTAAATTCCTCCTAATTTTGACCAATTTATCAAAATGTATTTTTTTCGTTATATTAGCGTGAGAATATTATAATTTATAGTACTTTTAAAGAGTTTTTGAATATTTAATTTTAAAATATTAAATTAATCTAATCCAATTTAACTTCAAAGATTAATTAAATTGATCATCGCGAAGCGAAACATAATAACTATTTGGAACAAATAGAATAGTAATAAGAGTTAGCACCTTTCCTAACTTCATTTTATTTTCTAGCGTTACATATTAGGGCAAACGTCGATACGAAACTTCAATACGAAATATTGCTTCAAAAGTACATTGATGTTAGATATAATTGTAATTTCAATTAATTTTTATAACTTTATTATCTTTTTTCTATTATCGTTTGACCTTTTAAATTAATTAAATAATTTCGTTATTTCTTTGTGTAGCAACCCCTTTGGGAGGGTGCTACTTACGAAACAAATCTAATTTACTACTTACAATATTAAGAAGATATTAATTAAAAAATATTCAGAATAATTTAGTAGCGAAAATAGGCCCATGCGATGAGGTCCAAAGTGCAATATTTTTATTTTCGAAAATACTCTTCATAATTTTTATTTTATTTTTTAAAAATGAAATACAATGTCAAAATTTCAACATAAGGTGATATAACCTTTCTTGAATAATCAACACGTTAAAGCAACTTCCTAACAAAATTATTCTTTCTTTCGACATCACTGCAAGTTTGTATTGTACATAAATTTCAAACTATCGGGTATAAAAAGGAAAACTAGTTTTCTCCTTTGTACATATATATAAGACAAAATGTAAAATTTAACATATTACAAGACTTGAGTTATTAACACACCTTAAAACAGCAAAATAAGTTACCAAATTCAAGTTACAAGATTTTGGTCTTAATATCCAAGCCTCCGAATAACATACATAAGTGTGACATATATATCATGTACAAGTCCCAAAACTATACAAAACTATGGTGCATATGCAAATGTGATCTCCATAAGTGCTCCCAAAAAGACTACTTCATAAGGCCGTCTTCAAATTTCATCCCGTACATTACCTACGATAGAAAATAATTATCGCTAAGCATAAAGCTTAGCGGCGTATAAACTTTGGGGGCTTGGAGCCATTAACTTCTCCAATTCTCATTTTTAGTCATAGGTAGCTCAAATGAAATATAATTTAAAACAAGTAAACAAATATATCAAAAGTATCAAATATCAACCCTTGAATTGTTTCCAATTATCAATAACTATATTCAAGATTTAAGAGTTGAGAAAGTGTATACTATCAATCCAAGAAAGCTTGTCAAATATCTATTTTTTCGCCCAATATGTATGTCATGCCATCACACTAAACAAAATCAGATATCAAGATGGACCGAAACCCAAAATCAAGTAGGGTCAAAACCCAACAGTCAAGAAAATCAAGAACCATATTAAAAATGGCTTCCTAGTTCGTACTTAACACGGACAAGTTCCATAATTTAAGACGAACTACAAATCCAAAGTCAAGATGGCAAAAGATCCAAATCAAGAGGCATGCCAAGATGAGTGACAAAGTCACCGACACAAGAAGGACAAAGTCCCAACAAGAATGCAAAATGATCAAACAATCTGTACGAGTGAGCGATTTAGAAAATATCTTGCAATAATTGATATAACACGAATACAATGCTATTAATTGAAGAGAAGAAAAATAAAATATCAGGTTATTTCAAAATATTCCAGCAAGTAACGAGAGTACAAAGTTTATACACAAATATAAACTTCCTCAAACACTTCCCCTTAGCTTTTACAAGGATATATATACCTTAAATACATAATAAAATATCTATATAAGTTCAGTGATTTAACATGTCAAACTAAACATGATATTGGTAAAAATTACCCAAAATATTTGATCATTGCCTCGTGTTGTGACTCAGATTTGAAGATGAAAAAGGACAAACTAGAGTGTGTGGTCTTCTTTACAGTTGTAGATATGTGTCTTAGCATTTCAGAACATTTTGAATCACCCCCATATCAATTTTGTACAAAAGGTTATGCTAAACTTACTAACAGTAGTACAAGGAGGGTTTGTAAAACAGAAAAATCTAGGCAGCACCCACCCTATACTTCATCACCTATTTTCGGGTAAATAAAAGACAAACCAGGTTTTGATTCCTTCATAAGAGTTATATATCAATGAAATAGATTTCCAGAAAGTCTTAGATCACTTAAAACAGAGTTCTATAAAAAAGGATATGAAGAAAATACTAATAGTTGTCTAGTACAAAAACGGGTTTAGTAACTTACCACAAAAGAGATGAGCAACTTGAGCTTCACCAAGAACGAATTTTGCTGGTTGGTTTAGTTGAAATTTATGGTGGTTTTCATGAAGTTTTCAGGTGATAGGAAGGAGACAGGGTAGGGGTGTTTTTTTTTTTTTTTTGAAAGAATGAAAATGGGGAGTTTATGGAAGACTAAGTCAATCAAAGTTGTCTTTAAGAATTTTGGATAAATATGAAATAAAAATGGTTGCCCAACTACTAAATATCCTTAGATAAATACAAAAGAGTGACAGCCCAAAAACCTAATTATAATGTATTTAACAACAATTCATCAAAATAATATTAAGTGTTACGCATAGCAACACCATGGAACTTCTTTATCAGTTACATAACCTAGAGTAAAGAATTTTCAAGTATTGTAAATTTCATATTTAGGAAGTGCGAAGTAAAAATATTTTCTCATTTTAAAGACGCTCAATCGAAAATGCAAATATTAGTAAAAATTTGTGGTGTTACAACTCTCTCCCCCTTAAATAAATTTCGTCCCGAAATTTACCTGGTACTAGTCCCTAAACAAATGTGGATATTGAATTCGCATATCCTCTTCTCGCTCCCAGGTAGCTTCTTCGCCAGAATGATATTTCCAAAGAACTTTCACTAAGGATATGCTCTTGTTTCTAAGCTCCTTTAACTCACGCGCTAAGATTTGGATTGGTTCTTCTCCATATGTTAAATCGGGTTTGACCTCTATAGATTCAATAGGAAGAACATGAGATGGATCTGAGCGGTATCTTCTAAGCATAGAAACATGGAAGACGTTGTGGATCTTGTCTAACTCTGGTGGAAGAGCTAGTTTATAAGCAACTGGGCCAACTCTCTCAAGCACTTCATAAGGTCCAATAAATCGTGGACTAAGTTTACCTTTTTGGCCAAATCTCATAATCTTCTTCCATGGAGAAACCTTTAAAAATACCTTATTACCAGCTTTATACTCAATTTCACGCCTCTTAAGATCAGCATAAGACTTTTGTCTGTCTGAGGCAATTTTTAAGCGATCTTTGATGATTTTTACCTTATCTTCAGTTTGTTGAACAATCTCAGGACCCACAAATTTTCTTTCAACAACCTCATTCCAACAAAGAGGTGTTCTGCATTTTCTCCCATACAAAGCTTCATAAGGAGGCATGCCTATACTTGATTGGTAGCTATTATTGTAAGCAAATTCTATCAGAGCTAAGTGTTTGTCCCAACTACCCTCAAACTCAATAATGCAGGCTCGAAGCATATCCTCCAAGATTTGTATTACCCTCTCAGACTGGCCGTCTGTTTGTGGATGGAAAGCGGTACTAAAATACAACCTAGAACCCAAAGCTTCTTGCAAGCTAGACCAAAATTTGGATGTAAACCTTGGATCTCTATCAGACACAATAGAAACAGGGATTCCATGCAGCCTCACAATCTCATTAATGTATAATTCTGCCAAACGTTCTAGTGAGCAGTCCATTCTGATTGCCAAGAAATGAGCACTTTTAGTTAGTCTATCTACAATGACCCAAATTGAATCATGATTCCTTTGAGTGCGTGAAAGTCCAGAAGCAAAGTCCATCGTTATCCTTTCCCATTTCCACTCAGGTATTGACAAGGGTTGCAGTAGACCAGCTGGGACTTGATGTTCAGCTTTTATTTATTGACATACCAAGCATTTAGAAATGAACTTCGCAATGTCTTTCTTCATACCACTTCACCGGTAGTGCTCCTTGATGGTCCGGTACATTTTAGTACCTCCAGGATGCATTGCATAAGGCGAATTATGTGCTTCAATCAAGATATGCTTCCTCAATTCATCATCATTAGGAACACACAACCTATTTTTATAAAATAAGGTATCATCTTTCTTCAATGTAAAATCTGATTCTCTTCCATTCTGGACTTCTTCAACCCGTTTCACAAACTTCTTATCTAAGACTGGCTTGACTTGCAAATTAGCAATGATAGAACCACTAGAATTAAATGAAAGACAAACATTCATGGCTCTTAATTCAAGAAGCAAGGGCAAAGGACTTAGAGTTAAACTTGCAAGGGAATTGCGACTCAATGCATCTGCAACCACATTAGATTTACCAAGATGATAATCAATCGTGCAATCATAATCTTTGATGAGTTCAAGCCATCTACGTTGTCTCAAGTTTAACTCTTTTTGTGTACCCAAGTACTTCAAACTCTTGTGATCAGTAAATATGTGACATTTCTCCCTGTACAAGTAATGCCTCCAAATTTTTAAGGCAAAAATAATGGCAGCAAGTTCAAGATCGTGAGTGGGATAATTCAACTCATGCGATTTCAACTTTCGAGAGGCATACACAATTACTTTCCCTTCTTGCATCAAAACACAACCCAAGCCATGGTGACATGCATCACTGTATACCACATAATATTTCCCTTCAGCTGGCAAAGAAAGTATTGGAGCTTGTGTCAACAAGGATTTGAGCTTTTCAAAGCTCTCTTGACACTTGTCATCCCATACAAATTCAGCGTCTTTCCCCAAAAGTTTGGTCAAAGGAGAAGCTATAATAGAGAAGCCCTTCACGAACCTCCTATAGTATCCTGCTAAACCCAAGAAACTTCTGATCTCAGTTGGAGTTTTAAGAGGTTTCCAATCAACAATAGCTTGAATCTTACTAGGATCAACCTTCACACCTTCAACTAATACAATATGCCCCAAAAATGCCACTTCACTCAGCCAAAATTCACATTTGGAAAGCTTCGCGTAGAGTTGCCTCTCTTTCAGAATTTGCATGACAATCCGGAGATGCTTATCATGATCTTCTCTATTCTTGGAATAGACTAAAATGTGATCAATAAACACCACCACAAATTGATCAAGATAAGGCTTGAATACACGGTTCATGAGATCCATAAATGCAGCAGGAGTATTTGTCAAACCAAATGGCATTATCAAAAATTCATAATGTCCATACCTGGTCCTAAAAGCAGTTTTAGGAACATCTTGCTCCCTCACGCGCAATTGATAATATCCAGACCTCAAATCAATTTTTGAGAACAAGTTGTCACCCTTCAGTTGGTCAAACAAGTCATCTATTCTAGGCAGTGGATATTTGTTCTTGATTTTTACCTTGTTCAACTGTCGGTAATCAATGCAAAGCCTAAGAGTGCCATCTTTCTTTTTCACAAATAAAACAGGAGCTCCCCAAGGCAAAATACTGGGACGGATAAAACCTTTCTCAAGAAGTTCTTGCAATTGATCCTTCATCTTTTTTAATTCAGCTGGAGTCATTCTATAAGGAGCAATAGAAATATGAGTAGTTCCAGGGACAAACTCTATAGGAAATTCAATCTCCCTTTCTGGGGGCAACCCAGGAAGATCATTAGGAAATACAGCAGGAAAGTCACACACGGTTGGTATGTCCTTAAGACTTGGACTCCCTAATCGTGTATCGACTATATGAGCAAGATAGGCATCACAACCTTGACAAATCATCTTCCTTGCTAAGACCGCAGAAATAATATTAGCTGTCAATGATCTTTCTCCTTGAACTACTATGCGCGAGTATGTAGGAGTTCTAAAATTCACTTGCTTCAGCCTACAATCAACCAATGCATGGTGCCTATGGAGCAAATCCATACCAATAATAACATCATAGTCTTGGAAGGGCATTTCAAGCAAGTCTGCAGGGAAGACCAGATTTTGAATCATGAATGGACAATATCGGTAAATCATGTTAACAACAGCTTGATGACCTAATGGACTCGTGACCAACACATCAAAGTCAAGTCTTATAGATTTAACAGTATCAGGAAATGCAAGTGATGAGCAAACATAAGAGTGTGAAGTTCCAGGATCAAATAATGTAACAACAGATATGCCAAATAAGTGAAATTTACAAACAACCACGTCCGGGCCATCTTGGTCATTCTTCTGTCTCATAGCATAGACTCGTGCAGTAGATCTCGACCCACTAGCCTGATTAGCTCCACCCGAACCCGCCGCTTGTATATTTCTAGGTCTTGCATCGCTATTAGCTTGAGAATGAGTAGTGATAGGCTTTTGAACTGAGCCCTATGTATGCGTATAAGAAAGAGGATTATGATTAGGACAATCCTTCACTTTATGATCCATACTTCCACAATTAAAACAAGCACCAGAAGCTCTTCTGCAGACACCATAGTGATTCTTTCCGCACTGTGCACAAGTAGGTGTATAAGTTTTGCCTTGGCCATAACTTGGAGTACTAGCAGTAGAGAAATTTGGCTTATTCTGCTTATGATATGATGACTTCTGTGCACTTTCAGTCTTGGAATAGTTAAACTTTCCCTTCTTGGATGGACCGCCATAATCTGAATTACCCTTCCTAAACTTATTTTCTCTCCTACTAGCTTCTTCCTTGTCAATTCTTTCCCAAGTAAGAGCAGCTGAAATTAGCTTGGAAAAATCCTCAAGTTGCAAGATTGCCACAAATTTTCGAATGTATCCATTCAAACCTTCTTCAAATCTTCTGCACTTGTCTCTTTCACCATCAATAATACCTCCAGCATAACGAGAAAGCCTGAGAAAGTTTTGTTGATACTCTGCAATAGACATACTCCCTTTGTCTTAAATTTAGAAACTTTTTTTTCTTTGCATCACAGTAGACATGAGGGACATATTTCGCACGAAATGCTTTCACAAAGTCATCCCAAGTCAGCACTGGAGGTTTTGCTTTTGCATTTGGCACACTTACCCACCAATCATAGGCATTTTTTTGTAAAAGAGAGATAGCATACTTAAATTTGGCAGCATTAGTACACTCTAGTTGTTCAAAGACTCTCTCCATGCGCTCGAGCCATTGTTCAGCTACCGTGGGATCAGTAGTGCCTTCAAATTCGACTCCACCCATTTTGCTCATCTTCTCAAAATTTATTTCACTAGGTTCTGATATTGTCCCGGCCAAGTGACAAAAGAACTCAGCCATCTGCTGAAATGGATGAGTCATAATAGGAGTACTATGACCCCATTGCTCTTGGATTATTGTCCACTTCATTTTCACTAACACGATGATGATTTAGGTTAGGCAAGGGTACCTCATCTCCTGCTTGGAGGTGAGGTGGAGCATTATAATGGGCCTGACTTTCATCAACGGATTCAATAGCTCTATTCGAAGAAGAGGTCATATTAAATTCCTATAAAAGATAAGATCACACAGCATTAGGGACATGTACACGATGCATATGCACAAGTAATACATCAAATTACATTAAACAAGTATGCAAAAATTTATAATCTCCAAGTCATTTTTAATAAAGAAAATAACAAAAATATTATGTACGATCACAACAAAAATCCTAGAATCACAAACCTAGGCTCTGATACCAAAACTAGTAGCAATCCCTTTGGGAGGGTGCTACTTACGAAACAAATCTAATTAGGGGTGGGAATATTTCGGTCAAAACCGAACAAACCTTATTCGGTTTTTTCGGTCGGTTTCGATTTAAAATTTTAAATTTTCAGTTTTTCGGTTCGGTTTTCGGTTATTAATTTTTTTAGTTCGGTTAACCGAAAAAACGAATTATTAGCATATGAATTTTTTAAGTTATATATAAGCTAAGCCCATAGGTAATAAATTAATACTATTAGGTCCAATCCATCAAAGACCCAACCCAATTAAGTAAGTCTATCAGCTTCCCAATCTTAAAGACTTTCACTCTATTAAAACTTCCACAGCATATATGATAGTATACCGAGAGGATTTCACATAGAGTTGTAATTTACACTATGTTTGAATTTTATGATCCATAATAGTGTGCAAAGTTTAGTCTTCTTTTTTTTATAATAAAAACAGTATTTTCAAGAAGTCCGAAGTTTTGAAAAAAAATAACAAATTCGCCAGTCCTATTATTACATAGAAGGAGCCCAATATGATAATGTTGAAACCGAAAACCGATCTGAAAAAATCGAACCGAAATTAGAAAACCGAACCGAACCGAATTTATTTCAATTTGATTTCGGTTACTACCTTTACAAAACTGAAAACCAAATAACCGAACCGAATTTCTTCAAACCGAACCAACCGAACGCCCACCCCTAAATCTAATTTACTACTTACAACATTAAGAAGATATTAATTAAAAAATATTCAGAATAATTTAGTAGCGGAAATAGGCCCATGCGATGAGGTCCAAAGTGCAATATTTTTATTTTCGAAAATACTCTTCATAATTTTTATTTTATTTTTTAAAAATGAAATACAATGTCAAAATTTCAACATAAGGTGATATAACCCTTCTTGAATAATCAACACATTAAAGCAACTTCCTAACAAAATTATACTTTCTTTCGACATCACTGCAAGTTTGTATTGTACATAAATTTAAAACTATCGGGTATAAAAAGGTAAACTAGTTTTCTCCTTTGTACACATATATAAGACAAAGTGTAAATTTAACATATTACAAGACTTCAGTTATTAACACACCTTAAAACAGCAAAATAAATCACCAAATTCAAGTTACAAAATTTTGGTCTTAATATCCAAGCCTCCAAATAACATACATAAGTGTGACATATATATCATGTACAAGTCCCAAAACTATACAAAACCATGGTGCATATTAAAATGTGATCTCCATAAGTTCTCCCAAAAAGACTACTTCATAAGGCCGTCTTCAAATTTCATCCCGTACATTACCCATGATAGAAAACAACAATCGCTAAGCATAAAGCTTAGTGGCGTATAAACTTTGGGGGCTTGGAGCCATTAACTTCTCCAATTCTCATTTTTAGTCATAGGTAGCTCAAATGAAATATAATTTAAAACAAGTAAACAAATATATCAAAAGTATCAAATACCAACCCTTGAAGTGTTTCCAATTATCAATAACTATATTCAAGATTCAAGAGTTGAGAAAGTGTATACTATCAATCCAAGAAAGCTTGTCAAATATCTATTTTTTTTCGCCCAATATGTACGCCATGCCATCACACTAAGCAAAATCAGATATCAAGATGGACCGAAACCCAAAATCAAGTAGGGTCAAAACCCAACAGTCAAGAAAATCAAGAACCATATTAAAAATGGCTTCCTAGTTCGTACTTAACACGGACAAGTTCCATAATTTAAGACGAACTACAAATTCAAAGTCAAGATGGCAAAAGATACAAATCAAGAGGCATGCCAAGATGAGTGACAAAGTCACTGCCACAAGAAGGACAAAGTCCCAACAAGAATACAAAATGATCAAACAATCTGTACGAGTGGGCAATTTAGCAAATATCTTGCAATGCTTGATATAACACGAATACAATGCTATTAATTGAAGAGAAAAAAAATAAAATATCAGGTTATTTCAAAATATTCCAGCAAGTAAAGAGAGTACAAAGTTTATACTCAAACCTTGGTGTTTTACCACAAAATAGTTCAACCACAACTTGAGCACGTTCGAATCGTCTACGCCCTAAGCAAACCAAATCCGTCTACTTCTCAAACACTTCCCATTAGCTTTTACAAGGATATATATACCTTAAATACATAATAAAATATCTATATAAGTTCAGTGATTTAACATGTCAAACTAAATATGATATTGGTGAAAATTACCCAAAATATTTGAAAAAGAAATTCTGGACAGTATCACTGCCTTGTGTTATAACTCAGATTTGAAGATGAAAAAGGACAAACTAGACTGTGTGGTCTTCTTTACAGTTGTAGATATGTGTCTTAGCGTTTCAGAACATTTTGAATCAACCCCATATCAATTTTGTACAAAACGTTATGCTAAACTTACTAACAGTAGTACAAGGAGGGTTTGTAAAACAGAAAAATTTGGGCAGCACCCGCCCTATACTTCATCACTTATTTTCGGGTAAATAAAAGACAAACCAGGTTTTGATTCCTTCATAAGAGTTATAAATCTATGAAATAGATTTTCAGAAAGTCTTAGATCACTTAAAACAGAGCTCTATAAAAAAGGATATGAAGAAAATACTAATAGCTATCTAGTGCAAAAACGGGTTTAGTAACTTACCACAAAAGAGAGGAGCATCTTGAGCTTCACCAAGAACGAATTTTGCTGGTTGGTTTAGTGGAAATTTATGGTGGTTTTCATGAAGTTTTCAGGTGATAAGAAGGAGAGAGGATAGGGGTATTTTTCATTTTCTTGAAAGAATGAAAATGGGGAGTTTATGGAAGACTAAGTCAATCAAAGTTGTCTTTAAGAATTTTGGATAAATATGAAATAAAAATGGCTGCCCAACTACTAAATATCCTTAGATAAATACAAAAGAGTGACAACCCAAAAATTTAATTATAATGTATTTAACAACAATTCATGAAAATAATATTAAGTGTTACGCATAGCAACACCATGGAACTTCTTTGTCAGTATTAACATAACCTAGAGTAAGGAATTTTCATGTATTGTAAATTTCACGTTTAGGAAGTGCGAAGTAAAAATATTTCCTCATTATAAAGATGCTCAATCGAAAATGCAAATATTAGTAAAATTTTGGAGTGTTACACTTTGTATAGTGATATTAATTTGTTAATTCCTTATATCGTACGTGTGTAATATATGTACATTAAAAAATAAAACAAGTTGTATATTTTCTTATATAAGAATCGTTAGTGAAAGTTAAGAACTTGTTGGAACTAATTGATTCTATTTTATAACTTTGGTACTGACGGATTTTCACCCTTCAACTACAAAGGTCGCGGCACGACTTGAGCAAAATCACTTTTAGCATGCGGCGGAAAATATTTACACTCGGTAGCCACTAAAGTGTTTAAAATTTATATACTACTAAAATATATTTTTTTGGCTATTATAAAGTTACGTTTTCCCATGTCTCACAACTTTTTCTTTGCCTCCGAAGAGAACTTTAGGTAAAAATTGCATGGGGCGCCCTATTTGGTCGCCCCTTTTTAATTTATACTCGTTTTATTTTTTCGTTTGATCCGTACCCATTTTTTTTATTAAAAATATTTTAAAAAGATGATTTTGCCCTTCTTTAATAAAAGACTATTGACAAACTGCATGACAAAAACTTAAGCATGTTTAGACTGAAATTTTAGCAAATAAACTAAAAAAATTCAGCTTGTTTAGACTGAAGTTTCGGATAAAACTCAGGACAAAACTGTAGACTGTGTTACAAAATTTCAGCATGTTTTGGTATGAAATTTTAGCAAATGAACTAAATAACTTCAGCATGTATTAGCAAAAACTCTTTAGAAAATTACATACTGCAAGACAAAAACTTAAGCATGTTTAGTCTGAAATTTTAGGAAATGAACTAAATAACTTCAACATGTATTAGCAAAAACTCATTAGAAAATTACATACTACTAGACAAAAACTTAAGCATGTTTAGTCTGGAGTTTTAGCAAATGAACTAAAAAATTTAAGCATGTTTAGTTTGAAATTTTAGCAAATGAACTAAATAACTTAAGCATGTTTAGTCTGAAATTTTAGCAAATGAACTAAATAACTTAAGCATGTTTAGTCTGAAGTTTTAATAAATTAACTAAATAACTTAAGCATGTTTAGTATGAAGTTTTAGCAAATGAACTAAATAATTTCAGCATGTTTAGTCTGAAATTTTAGCAAATGAACTAAATAACTTCAGCATGTTTAGACTGAAGTTTCGGATAAAATTCATGGAAAAACTGTAGATTGCAGGATAAATAACTTCAGCATGCATTAGCATGAAGTTTTAGCTTCAATGTGAAACAACTTCATGCTATATTAGCATGAAGTTTTAGCTTCAACATGAAACAACTTCATGCTACATTATCATGAAATTTTAGCTTCAAGGTGAAACAACTTCATGCAAGTGTGATTCTGAAGATGAATCTGGACAAGTTTATAATTTTTTTATAAAGTTGCTGAGAGGAGGGGAGGAGATCGTTATATCTTTTGTCAGGGGTGTAATTGTCATATTATTATGAATTTTTTGTGAGATGGCTACCAAATCAATAACTTAAAAAATAGGGTACAAGTTAAAAGATGACACAAATATATGGTACAACTGCAAATCCCCGAACTTTAGGCCGAACTATCAAATGTGTTAAAAGCCCATAAAATTTTACTTTGGGCTCAGCCCATAATAATCCGTTATTCTAAATCTCAACATCTCAGCCCAAATCAAGTAGACCGAAATCTCCTCCAGCTTGTTGCTCAAGTGACGGCGGGCGGCGGACGACTGCGGACGGCGGTGAGCCCATTTCTTGCTGTTAGAAATATACTATGATTGTCTTCTCTCCATTTCTATCTTTTTTTTTCTATTTTATTTAGAAAGGTCATAACTTGTTTTATGAAATGCCGAAGCTGTGAGTATTAGCCAAAAAGTTGGAGCTACTGGAATGAAGTGTAAGTTAGAATTGTGCTGAATGGTTGTCATGGAAATGTATGCCTAAATATTCTAGGTTTTTCTTTTAGTTTTTATTTGCTAATAATTACATGTGAATTACCTAGGAAGTGATTAGGAGAATTGACATCAATCAATTGAGTATGTCTTTAATTTCAAATTAGTTGAGATCGACTATTTGAATCAGGATTTCATACAAAAGGGATTCAAAAATGTCACACCTCGGATATTAACCTTTGATCAAAAGCAATTTTTGAACCACTTTGCTACTTTACTAGAATTTTCCCGCATGTCAAGGGATTCAACAACTTATATTAACAAAAAGAACTATTTTTTACCCTATTTTCATAATATTATTTTCCGGCAATGCAATTGAATCCCCTTTCTCCAAACTAGCTCTGTTAGTGGTGCCTAGGAGAACACGTCCCTACTGATTAGGAAACTTAAAGTAAGGGGGAAATTTAGAAGGAACAAAAATTAAAGATGTAGTGAATTGTTAGGTTTCTTAAGATCTCTTAGTTTCAAGGTTATCTTCGGGAAAGACCATCAAACAGCAAAGTGAACTTAGCTTGGTATGGGTAGTATGATCGCTCCATTTTCTTTTTTGTTCTTTTTTTTTTCTCTGAAAATCTTTCATCCAATGCTTCTAAGAATGAATTCTTTTGGAATTTAATTCGCTTATAAGAATTGTGTTCCATTCAACTTATAGCTTTTCTTGAGAAGCCATGTTAGTGTGTACGTTTGTTAAGCTACAAATTGGTTACCGTTGTTTTACGTTGTGCGGGATCTGCAGGACTACTCCACCTCTTTGCTTGTAATCTGATGAGAAAATATGATTAGAGGCCTTTTATTCTTTACCTTGATTATAGTGATGCGTAGTGGTTAGCGTCTTAGTGACATATAAGAAAAGATAGCAATTCTTGATAGTCATTCTGATTAAAGTGGAAAACTAGAAAAACAATGTGGATTGCCTTTGCTAATGAAATAACTTTTTATATGATTTTGGTTGTTTGGAGGGATGGGGAGTTACGAGGAGGATGTGGAGCAAATCTTTTTCGGTTTCTCTAAATGTGCTTCTATGACAAGAAATTCCATACGAGGGAAATTAATTTATCAAGTGCAAATTCAGTGACTTAGTAGCATCCAAGAGTGTTGCAAATGGAAAAAAATGAGAAAAATCCTGGATGTCGTTCCTCTTTCATCTTCATTTTCTCTTTTCTGTTTTGTTTCCTCAGACTGTGGTAAAACACATTAGTTGATTTGATTCTGCTGCTTTCTTGTCTAATTTGAAGTTCCAGATGATGTCCTTTCGCTGGGAATTCTATTAGTTAGTGGAGTTCGTACACTATACTAATTTATAGTAATTGCTGCGAGCACCTAATTTTTGACTATATTTGAATTTTTTCACCACATTTTAGTATTTCAATAATTTTAAGTTTAATCTTGATGTTTTAGCTTTTATTTCACCTTTTTATAAGTCTTATTTATGAAAATTGAAAATACAAAAATAGTTATTTTTAGAGTAGTAATTTTTATTCTTACAAAAGAAAGAAAAAGTTTCAAAAATATATTTTTTTCATCTAGTTCTAGTTTAATTTTCAATTTAAAGGTTTTAATAAGTGAATATTGAGTAAGTATTATTATCTTGATAGTTTGATTTAGTAGGAGTGGTCTTTCTATTTTATCTTTTGTATTGTTTCACTTTTCAAAACAAAAAACAAACAAAGGAAATTTTTTTAAAAACAATATGACTATAAGAGCCAATTGGCACTTCCTCTTTTGTCTTCTTCCTAAAAGATTCCCTCTAATCCCTTATAACAAAATTCACGAAATTTTCTCAAAGTGCATTCCTAGCTGAAAACCAGATCTGAAACACCCCAAAATCTCACCCAAAAACAGCTGCAAAATAGCTCCAAATCAGCTCCCAAAACAGTCCGAAAACCACCATAAAGGCTGCCGTCTTCACACAAAACCAGCAACTCGTTCCTACTCTGTCAATCACTACAAATGAGCCGAGTTCGAGTCGGGTTAGTCGAGGTTCGTTGAGGTTTCCGGCAAGGCATTTGTTTTCCTGTTCGAGGTTCTCTTGTGCTTGACGATTCCAGAATATTTGCAATTGTAAAGGTCCCCTTCTCACTTTCAGATTATTTCATATATTTGTTGTGCTTTGGTGAATGTTTTAGCTTAATTCCTTGCGTCTCTGTTAGCATGCCTTACACGTGATTTTGATTTGTTTATCCATTTTTGGTGTTATTGTGTTTATTATGTTGAGTTATTAAGGATTGGTCAGATTTTCTATTTGTAGTTGTTGAAGTAGATTTTGTGTTCAAATGGGTATATTTTTTCTTAATGTGAATAGGTTTGTTTGGATAGGTCCGATCAATTCCAATTTAGATAGAGTGATCTTTTCTTGTCGTTCTTGAAGTCTGTTAGAGATTTGGTTCCTTATACCATTTCTTAAATGCTTAGAAAATTAAATATCTCCTTGATAGCTCAGAATATTTAGGAATGCAGGTATGGATTCTTGCTTTGCCCTTTGAATGTTTTTAAGCATTTTGCTTGCTCTGTTCGAGATAGGTGAGGATGTTGCATGGTTTTCTTTTAATTTTTTGCTAACAGATAGTTTATTCCATTAAATTTGCTTACTTGCTTTGTTTTAGATTAGTTTTTAGAATTATTCCGGCGTAGACCATGTTACCAGTCCATTTTAGTTTTTTAGAATGAGTTTTGATAAAGTGGATAAATGTAATGGCAAAAGGATTTGGGTGTAAAGGATAACTGATAAACTCTTGGCCCTACAATAATTTCAAATTAGCTTTAGGAAAATAATTAATGAACATTCATAGCTTGCTTTAGGCGCGATTAATAATATTATTGTAACTATGGGTACGGTTCCCGTGGCATAGTCATGACTCATGATACATTTAATCCCAAATTTGAGTGCACGCTTGCGTGACTTGACCCCAACTTCAAAGTAAGAATAAAATAAACATGTCGTAAATTGCAGGTGTGTTTCACGCGGCGCGATTTGCGATGTGTATAAAACGACAAGTGCACGACATCGTAACTTGTTCAAATAAATTCCATAAATACTTAAAATGGCCAAAATATTTGATAACAACGGGAAAAAGGTAAAAATGCACAATAGGTCTTAAAAACATGTAATATTTCAGATAACAAAAAACCGAGTGTAATTTGTAAAGCGATCGTGCTAGAACCATAGAACCCGGGAGTGCCTCACACCTTCTCCCGGGTTAACAGAATTCCTTACACATGTCTTCTGTGTTTCGCAGACTTGTACAGAGTCAAACATTCCTTGATTTGGGATTTAAAATAAATGGTGACTTGGGACGCCGTAAATAACTATTCCAAGTGGCGACTCTATTAAATAAATAATCCCTCTTCAATAATGTCACTTAAATTGGAAAAACTCCTTTCCCCGAAAAAGGAGGTGTGACAATTGCGTGTGTAGCTAAATGCTCATAATGCTTTTGCATTAACTAGTGAACTTAGATTTAGCATAATCTGCTTCTGTTTTGAACTGATTGGTTACATTTCCAGAGTTGCTGAAACTTATGAATTTTCTACTTTTGCTTTTATTTTTCAGAATTACAGAATTTGTTCCGCAATTTCTTCTGAGCTCCTGCAAGATTTGAAAGAGCTTCAGCAGCCTTTTGTTTCTTTTTATTCTCCGTGGAGCTCAATCAAGGAAGTATTATATCCAGTAGTGATCTTTGTCCTTCATTCTTTTGACAATGTCTTTGCGTAGACCTCCCCTTCCTCGACTTCTGCTGAACAATGTGTCTTGCATGAGAAATGCTCAACAAATACTGCGCAATGTAAATGTTTCCCTCCATGATGGTGGTGCACTTGTACTAACAGGCACTAATGGCTCTGGTAAATCGACATTCTTGCGCATGTTAGCTGGTTTCTCGAAACCATCAGCTGGTGAGATACTCTGGAATGGTCATGATATCACTGATTCAGGTGTTTTTCAACAGTACAAACTTCAGCTCAACTGGCTCTCTCTTAAGGACGCTATCAAAGAGAAGTTCACAGTCCTTGATAATGTTCAATGGTTCGAAGTTCTTGAAGGCAAGCAAGGAAGATCTCTGCCAGCTTTGCAGCTTATGGGGCTTGGAAGATTAGTAAACGATAAAGCACGAATGCTTTCTATGGGTCAAAGGAAAAGGGTACAGCTGGCCAGATTGTTGGCAATTGATCGGCCTATTTGGTTGCTTGATGAACCTTCAGTAGCATTGGATGACGAAGGTGTGAAATTGCTCGAGTACATTATTGCAGAGCACAGAAAAAAAGGTGGTATTGTCATTGTCGCCACCCATCTGCCTATTCAGATTGAGGATGCAATGTTTTTAAGGTTGCCACCGAGGTTCCCAAGAAGGATGACTTTGGTAGACATGCTTGATCGAGGTGGCCTGGACTGATCTTTAAGAAGATGTAATCCAAGTTTAAAGAAAACATTGCAATAAATTAAAGAGCATGCAATAGAGAAACAAGAGAAGCGTGTGATGTGCCAAATTTTCTTCTAGTGGCATCAGAGTTTGCACTTTATTTCATTCTTGATGGTTGCAAGAACTGCTCCAAGATTTTTGTATTTAGAATATCTAGGACTAGCTTCATTATCTCTACATTGTTAGTTCCTCCTTTTTTTGCACTTCAATTTGCCATGAAAAATGTGTGGAGAGCACCTTGCCTAGGTCTTTGGTCTAGTGGTAAGAGTGCAACACGGGACAAAAGTCTGCACTTTTATTTCATTCTTGAAGGTTGCAAGAATCGCTTGAGGACTTTTATATTTAAGATGTTTAGGATTAGCTTAAATATTTTTTCTTTGTTAGTTTCTCCAGTAGAAAATATCAACAACTTCTAGTACTTTCTATTTCTATTGTTAATTTGTATAATATTAGTTTGAGATGTGAGCTTACATGGAGCGGCATGGTCCGTAAGAATTCATATAGCCTGTCTTAACATACTTGGAGTTGAAGCATAGTAGTAATTGTTGTTGCTTAGTTCCTCTTATCTGTTAGTGCCTACTTGTGCTTTGTGCAGAGATGAATTTTGGTCACTTCACTTGTTCTCTTTTTATTGTCAGTCCTCTGGTTGCATGTGACGATGAGATTGTTCCTCTACAAACACAGGAAAAATGGTATTTCTATTCTTTTTATTTCTTCTTTTATTTTGTATAATATTGGTCCGAGATGAGCTTAAATGGAGCAACATTATCTAGAGATCATATACCCGACCTCAACATACTTGGGATTGATGCGCAGTAGTAGTAGTAGTTGTTGTCCTCTAATTTTGCACATCAATTTGCCACTAGAAATGTGTGAAGAGCACCTTGCATCAGATATAATGCTCTCTTATTATCATGTCAAGTAGCTTCATTTCTTTTATGCTAGTTTGAAGCAGAGAATTAAAGAGATATATTTGGGAGTTCATCTTTATCTTGTCAGCAGATTCAACACTGATCTGGATTTTGTAACAACTTTGGACATTACAGGAGGTATCTAAGATAAGGTTGTAGTCTAAAGTTGTCCAGATATTAACAAGAGATGTCTTGGATTTTATCTTTGTTTCGTCAGCAGACTGAGCACTGTTAACAGCTTTTGGACACACTGTTATTTGGTTGCTGTAGTAAGAATTCTTTTTCCTCAAAATTTGCACTTTTGGTTCAATAATTCTAGTGGTGTCAGGTGTGTTGTTTTTAAGAGAAAACCGTAAACCTGCAAAACGCATCACTGGAATACCACTTAAGAATAAAGCATGCAAAAAAAAAAAAAAAAAAAATAGATGGAAAATATAATTATACATGCAAATAATCGTATATGCGGAATGCGATTTATAAGTTTCATTTGTGAATAAGATTTATAAATCTTATATTGCAAATGCGATTTATAAGTTCCATTTGTTAAATAGTTAATCTCATATGCCAAATACTATTTATAAATCTCAATTCGTTTCTTACTGAGAGGAAAAAGAAATGGATGCCAACTATGCCTAATTCTCCTCACAAAATCTTGATGCAATTATAAAACAAGAACGTGCAGGTAGCTACCAACTTAGTCTAGACTCTAGATTAAATTCTTGCTGCATTATAAAACAAGATCATGGTTGCAACCAACCTAGTCTATTTCTAAACAAGTAAGATACTGATCTTCAAGCTTTGTAACAAACTCTATAAAATAAGAGCATTTGACTTTCACAACTAGTGACCACCATAGTGTGTGGGATGATTGAGATTTCTTCTGCCTTGGTCAGATATCTCGAGTTTAGTTTTGGAAATGAAGAATTTCTTAGCAGGGAGTTGGAAGCACTGGCGTTTACCTCCTTAACGGACTTACCCGATGAGAATTCAGATTAATCAGGAAAATGAGTTTCAAACGTAAAATAAAAAATAAAAAAAATAAAAAAAAGTGCTAATGGTGTGAAGGGATGATTGAGATTCCTTTACCCTTAATGAGATGTCTCGAGTTTAAGTTCTGAGAATAAAGAACTTCTTGGTAGGAAGCTAGGAGCACTTGGCACTTTACCTCCTTAACGAGCTTACCCAACGAGAATTCAAATTAATCAAGACAGTGGATTCCAAATGTCAAATGATAAAAAAAAAAAAAAAAAAAGAGATAAAGTGCTAATGGTTAGAAATTTACGCACACAACTCAAAATTGAAAGTTTTCTTACCAAAAGTTCCTCTCCAACTATTTACTGGTCCAATTCATTGTGCCCACACATATGATTGTGAAAAAAAGAATATCTTTTATGTCATTTTCTATAACTTTGACTTATTCTCTTTTGAACATTGTGAAAGTAACATGAACAAATACGACTTTAGAACTAAATATGTCATTTCATTTTGTTTTTTTGTAACGTGATTTTATTATTCTCATCTAACCTTAAAGTTCATATATCATGATTGGGGATGTGAATCATGTCGTGTTTCTTGAATATTTACACGACCTATGTGCTTGGGGTCCCTAATATTGTAAAGATTTTTAATATTGTTAATATTGTTAATATAGTTTATTAGTTAATTTGTATTTTGTCCGTTTATATAAGTTTGAATAGATAAGAAGCTAAAGAATGAAATGAAGATTTTTTCAACTTTTAGTCATAAACATTGCTATAATATTTGTTTGTTTATTACGAGATTTTTGCAACTTGTGGTTTAAAATACTTCATGACACTTATGTGGCTATAAATGTTGGATTTTGTATCTGTTACTGCTACTGTTTTCTAGAATAATTAGTTGTTTAGTTTTAAGAGGAGTATGCTAGAAGATTCAGAATTTTAATTATAGTAAGAGTTTAGTAATTTAGTTGTAGGAGGAGTCTACTACTTTATTTATTTGGCTATTTAAAGCCCTATAATTAATAAAATTTTAGAGACAGTTTTTCAATCATATTTTCAACCTTCTTGTTGTTTGCATATTTTTCTAAAATCCATAACAGTGGTATCAGAGCCTCCATTGATCTTGACGGATCTCTGAATTTGCTGAAAAATATCAAATTTCAACCACTTTTAAACCATACGCATTTTTATCCATACCGATTTTTAACCAAATTTTTAACAATGGCAAGCAGCGGTCTCTCTTTGAATACCCCACAAACTTTCACTGGTGAAAACTATCAGATTTGGTCAGTGAAGATGAAATCTTATCTTGAAGCTTATGATCTATGGGAAGTTGTAATGGAAGACAAACTTATACAACCACTTCCTACAAATCCTACCCTTGCCCAAATCAAAGCTTATTCAGATGAGAAAACCAAAAAATACAAAGCCAAAACTATAATTCAAAATTCAGTTACAGATTCAATCTTCTCTAAAATTATTGCATGTGAGACAGTAAAAGAAGCTTGGAAAACACTCAAACAGGAGTATCAAGAAAGTGAACGAGGCAGACAAAATCAAATTTTAAATTTGAAAAGAGATTTTGAATCTCTTATAATGCAAGATGATGAGACCATCTGTAATGACCCGACTTGTCGTTTTATGAATTTATGCCCCGTTCAGTGACTTAAGGTCTCGAGCAGCTTCGTAATATGTATTATGACCCGCGAGTGTGGTCGAGTTTGATTTTCGGAAGATTCAGAATTTAATTAAAAGAACAATTCTCATTTTTAAAACTTAAATAAAAAAATAATTGACCGGAGATTTGACTTATGTGTAAACGACCTCGGATTCGAATTTTGAAGATGCCAATAGCTTCGTATGGTAATTTTGGACTTAGGAGCGTGTTTGAAAAATTATTTGGAGGTCCGTAGTTGAATTAAGCTTGAAATGTCGAAAGTAGAATTTTTGAGAAGTTTGACAGGGGTGATTTTTTGATATCGAGGTCGGAATTCGATTCTGGAAATTGGAATAGCTTCGTTATGTCATTTATGACTTGTGTGTAAATTTTAAAGTCATTCCGGATTGATTTGATGTATTTCGGCACAAGATATAAAATTTGAAAGTTCAAAGTTTATTAGGCTTGAATTGAGGTGCGATTCGTGGTTTTAACGTTGTTTGATGTGATTCGAGGCTTCGACTAAGTTCGTATGATGTTTTAGGACTTGTTGGTATATTTGGTCGAAGTCCCGAGGGGCTCGGGTGAGTTTCGGGATGGTTTCAGGACATTTTTAGGCCATTTTTAATTGTTGGTTTCTGCCTACAGAGGTGTGCATCGCGATCGCGAACTTTTGGTTGCGTTCGCGAAGAGCAAACAATAGTTTGGGGCCTTGTGAATCGCGATCGTGGAAGCTCTTTCGCGATCGCGTAGAACAATTCTCTGCTTCACTGACCCGACTGTGAAAGCTTATATCTCGCAATCTATAAGGAATTTAGAGATAATCCAAAAATTAAAATTGTAGCCCTTGATGTCTAGTTTTCATAAAAGTAAATCATTTGTCATTTGGAGTTGTGTACAAAAGGTTATGATGGATACACTATAGGATGTCTGGAAAGAGTTTGGAAATCTCTGTTGCATAGGGCTGACTTTGGAAGCTTATATCTAGAAATCTATAAGGAATTACAAGATGAGAAACAAATAAAAGTTATAGATCTTGGTGTCTAGTTTTCAAAAAGTTGAACCATTTGTAATTTGGAATTTTGTACAAAACGTTATGACCATTCTACTAGAGGTTGTCTAGAAGAGTTGGGAGAGTTTGTTCTTCGCGATCGCGATTGGTTTTCCGCGATCGCGAAGAGCAATTTTGGGGATGAAAATTTTTGTGCTTTGCGATCGCGAAGCATTTTCCGCGATCGCGAAGAGTAAATACCTGGGCAGTAGTTATATTTCGAGGTTTCATCCATTTTTGACATATTTGGAGCTATGGAGCTCGAATTTAAGCGATTTTTAGGCGATTTTCACCATATTGATTAGGGTAAGTGTTCTATATCCTAAAGTATTTATATTTCATGAATCTATGATTATATTTATCATTTAATTCAGATTTTAATGGAAGAAATCAAGATTTTTATAAAATCTTCCAAAAACGAAAATTTAAGATTTGGAGGTCGAGTTTTTATTGGAATTCAATAAAATTGGTATGGTTGAACTCGTATCGGAATGAGTATTCGGATTTCATGAAAATTATGTCGGGTTCCGAGGGGCGGGTCCCACATTGACTTTTGTTGACTTTTTGAATAAATTTTTAAGTTGACATATTATTATCCGGAATTATTTCCGACGAATTTTAATGGAGTTATACAATTAATTTGGATAAATTTGAGCTGTCCGGAGTTCAATTCAAGCAAGAAGGTTATTTTGGAATATCGGCCTAACTTCAAAAAGGTAAGTATCTTGCTTAACCTCGAGTGGTAGAATTACCCCTTAGGCATTGAGTCTTATATGCCATTTAATAGACAAGTACGTACTCAGGCTTATACGTGCAAAATTCATTGAATTAAAGTCTTAGGCATTATTGTATAGTAAATTGGAAAATTGTGAAAAACTATTAAATCATCTGTTTGCCATGCCTAAATCCTTATTGTTGAATTTTTTTTTATATGATAATTTGATGTGATTGTTACTTGAAATATTTATGAAATTTTGTGAGTATTGTTGGTTTAATATTTCTTGGAAATTAATTTCAATATGAATTTTCTTATGCAAATAATTAATTTAAGCGAGCTTAAGAATAAGTGTTAATATAATTATCTAAATTTGTATTAATTAAGGTTTTACTTTATGCTGAGTAATATCTATCTCTATTGATTGTTTTTGGGTGTTATATACATTTTGTGGAGCCTTGGACTATTTGTTGTGAAATTAATTGACTTTTGTTATATCTTTGGAATTTGGTTATGGCCATTGGGTAAATTGTGATATGAATTAATTTTATTATGCTGTCGTGTTAATTTTCCGTGTAAATTATTGTGTTGTGTGAGTTATTATTTTGGGGAGATAAGGGTTGCATTTCACTGTTGTTGTGTTTGTTAGAATATTGTCTGGGCGGAGCGATAAGGGTGGCTATAGGAGCGATAAAGGTGGCAATAGCAGTGATAAGGGTGGCAATAGGAGCGATAAGGGTGACTATTGTCAGGGACGATATGTAATGATGTGGGGTTATGGTGTTGATAATTTTCATGTGATGTTGTGATTTTCTTGTGTTTACTTTTATACCTTGTACAATTTGTCTTGTTATTGGTAAATTGATAATAATCTGATTTATGTTGAAATTGAGCGCATGTGGCTATTGCCAGGCAGATTATAAATTGAAATGTGGGCACGAGGTGCCGTGAGTAAATAATGAGGATATTTCGCACGTGAATTGTTCGTGCAGTTGTGATATGAAATGTGTGCACGGGGTATTGTGATGAAATGATAATGATAATTGGCACGTGAATTATCCGTGCAATTGTGACATGATTTAATTATGGGCACGAGATATCGTGGAAATATGAAAATGGGCTGAGACCCGTGTTTATAAAAAATATAAAAATGGGCTGAGACCCGTATTTTTTTATGATTATGAAATGAGGTGTCACATGGTGACTTTTTAATTGAAAAAATTATATTAAAAATATTTATTTGGAAGGATTTTTATTCAAAAAGAATTATATGAAAGAATTGTATTTGAAAGATAATTATTTGAGAAAATTATATTTGAAAAGATTTATTGAAATAATTATATTTGAAAAATAATTATTTGAGAAAACTACATTTGAAAGAGAGTTATTTGGAAGAATTTTATGTGAAGGATATTTATTTGAAAAACTTGAATTAATTGGGCGTACATGTATTATTAATTGTTGAGTGATGTTTATGGTATTCTTGTTGTCTTGTTGCGCATACCACTGGTTGTTTTATCCTGCCCTTATTGCTATCTGTTTCCTAGTATTTTGTATATTATATTGCACAGGTTATTAGACTAGTGAGTGTCTTGACTGTACCTCGTCTCTACTCCATTGAGGTTAGTCTTGATACTTACTGGGTACCGACCGTGGCGTACTCATACTACACTTCTGCATATTTTTGTGAAGAGCCAGGTATTGAAGATAACGGACTTTAGCAGAGTTAAAGCGGGATCGTAAGGATTCAAGGTAGAGCTGCTTGGTCATCGCAGTCCCTTGGAGTTTTTTTATTTGATTGTACTGCTAACTTGTAATCAAACAGTATTGTATATTCGCTCCTCGTGATCATTCTATGTATTCAGTTAGAGTTCGTGACTCAGTACTACCAGTCTTGGGAGGTTGTATATTGTAATTATTTCCGTTGTTAGTTTTAAAAAAATGGCTTCAAAAATGTAATGGAAATCAGTTTACCTAGTCTCTAAGACTAGGTGCCATCACGGCTCCTGTGGTGGGTTTTGGGTCGTGACACCATCGCTAAGTATTCTGACTGAATTTCTTTAATTGTCAATAAAATCAGGTTACTTGGCGACGATTTCAAAGATGACAGGATAGTTGAAAAACTTCTTGTGACAATTCCCGAGAGTTTTGAATCCAAAATTTCCTCTCTCGAAGAGTCTAAAGATCTCTCTACCATCTTTGTTGTAGAATTAATAAGTGTTCTTCAAGCACAAGAGCAAAGAAGGGCCTTCAGACAAGACAAAATTACTGAGTATTTTGTTATGCGAAACAGCAAAAAGAAAAAGTCGATTATCCTAATTGCAAATATTGCACACTTAGAAAAATTTTGTTGGTGGAGACCTGATACATTATGTGAAAATTGCAAACAAAAAGGTCATGTTACAAAAGTGTGCAAGTTCAAAGATGCTCATGCACAAGCACTAATAGCTGAAGAAGGAAATGAGGATGGCCTTCTTTAGACTGCAGCAACAGAAGCAAGGAGGAGTGTTGGATTTTGCATCTGTTACTGCTACTCTTTTCTAGAATGATTATTTGTTTAGTTTTAGGAGGAGTCTACTAGAAGATTCAGAATTTCAATTATAGTAAGAGTTTAGTAATTTAGTTGTAGGAGGAGTCTACTACTTTATTTATTTGGCTATTTAAAGCCCTATGATTAATAAAATTTTAGAGACAGTTTTTCAATCCTATTTTCAACCTTCTTGTTTCTTGCATATTTTTTCTAAAATTCATAACAATAAATGCTTATCATTAGAGATTTAAATAAAAAAAATTAAGTTAAATTTTTTTAGATTTAGAAAGTTAAGTTGTCATTTGTTCAAGGAAATATTGTCGCATAAATTATATCCGATGAAGTATCATTTTTACCGAGCTTTCGATTACATCAATTATCATAAAAAATTACCAATAATTACTTTATTAATAACTTGATTGTATAAATAATATTTTATTACTTATACCATCAGTACATAGTGTTTAATATATTTCTTTATTTTGACATGATTCAAAACCTACTTTGATGAAAAATTCCTCATCAAATTTAGAACTTTCAAAAAGTGCAAGGACCCCTATATTTATGTCCCACAACTAAAAATAATTCTAACGATGAGATATAGATATGCTTTCACATGTTGTGTCTCTGTCTGGTCCATGTCGAATTAAATTGAAGGACATCTGATCTGGAAATATAATTACTTCAAGAAAATAAATGAAGGAGAAAAACGTTGGTTATTCCAATAATTTCTAATTTATTCGTATACAAATTTCGTGATTTGTTATTATAGTAATTAAAGTTCAATTACTTTAATGCGAGTAAGTAGTTGTATAACTTACTTTTATAGTATGTATAATAACCATCTGAATTAGGTATAAATATTTTATTATAAATTTTTTTTTTCTGATTTTGACATGTTAGTACTGAATCTTCTCAATTAGCCAATATTTATATTCCTACCATATTTACTTAGTAAAATTTATTTATGTAATTAATCAATTATCCTAACTAAAGAGCCAAACAATAATCAAGATTACAGATTACTTTCCTATTCATACTTGCTGAGAATCCAGATCCAGATCCGAAATATATGCTTTCTTTTACAAAAAAAAAAATGAGTACCAACTTCGTAGTACTAATTTACATGTTGTGAACTTGTCAAATTTTACACTATTATATTCATCTTTTTCTTCTACCAATGAGTACACATATGGTATCAAATGCATACTTTGAGTAAACTTTTTTTTTAAATTCATTTCGTATTCGATACTCACTGATCCGATTAATTTGAATTTGCTTCGGATAGGCCCCATTAATGGAGGAAACGTTTGGCTCGAACTCGAGACCTTGGCTCGGACCGGAGGGATCTCATCAATTATTTATATGTAATGTATTGATTGCTATACTCTACAGCTAACAATTGTTACTGATTGTGACATTCAAGTGGACAATTTTTAGAAAAAACTCTTTGAAGAAAATTTTCTTGAGATAAGTAGTTTAGTTATTTTGGAGAAAAAGACTGCTCTTATTTGATAATAATAAAGGTTTTTAACCAAAACAATATGTATAAAACAAAAAAGGTGTTCCAAAAACATACTTAGTACTTCAAAAATGTTTACGTACCAAAATTCTTATCTTGTGACTATTGTTTCCGCCAATATTGCTGTATTTGTAAATAATAATTCTGCAAAATATAAGTTATCGTAATGAAACAGTAATTAATTCGAGCCCACTGAATTCACAATGTTTCCTTAAGGAATTTAATCCCCTCCTAGTACCCAAGGTAATGGATTATTTCCTCCCAGGATAGAACGAATCACACACTGGTGTAGCGGTACTTCAAACCCCAGTGTTTCAGCGAACACAAAGTTCGGTAGCAAATCACACTTACAGTTGTTTTGTTTGAAGTTAAAACAATGCAGAACGAATGAGTAGAAACTCAAAAAATCGTATGGAAATGCTGAGAGGAAGGAGTGCAATATATAGCCAAAGTTGAGCATTTTCAGTTTGGTGTTTGTGTTTTTCGTTTTTCGTTCGTGTCTTTCTTCAACAGCTGCTGCACATATATATAGCAACCAGCTTTGAAGATGAACGACCCTCCATCCTCCATGGTGGAGCATGCACTAGCTTGTTTGTGGAGCAAGCACTTGGGCCATGGTGGGAAGAGGTGAGAATCCAAATCCGAATCCGAAGCCGAAGCCGAAGCCGAATCCGAAGCCGAAGCCGAAGCCGAGCGAGCGAGCGACGACGACGGCGCGAGGCTTGCTTTCTTCTTAACTCTTTAAGAGCTACAAGAAGAGCAACTATATATATACCCACCAAAAATCTTTTCCTCTTCCAATATGGGACAATGTCTCATTGTCAAGAGGGGAAAACTTAAAATTTTACTCAAAAATTTCATTTTCCCTCCATTTCCCATTCACCCTCATTCTAAGACTATTTCATCTTAAAAACAAAACCTCAACAATCCCCCACATGAATGGGGAATGGCTATATCACGGAAGTATGCATGGAAAAACTGTGTGATTTGCAAGCAAAGATTAATCGCATCTGGATAAGTAGGTTTCCCTTTGAACTTTCCATAGTGAACTTATGTCGGATATACTCGGTCAATCGGTAGATTTGATATCTTTGAACCGTCGATCTTTGGTGTATACCTAGACAACCATAAGTCACACAATCAACCCTTAACCGTCTTTGGTTCTCATTGTTGTATTCATTTCAGCCATGAACACCGCCTGGTTTCATAAGTGCGTAGAGAACTGGCCTTACAAAGTTCTCCTTGAAGCGGCTAACACTTCACACTTACATAAGTGATTCCTAAATGTGTCATCCTGTAGATACACTATTTGATATACCCCGTATCAAATTTAAAAATCATTAAAAAGCCTTAATGCTTTATCCTTGGTACTGAACATTATCTCATCACGAGAACGGACTAAAATTTTATTTGACAATGTTGAACCGTCATTAATGACTTTGTTTGATCTCCTTGAACCTCGATCTTGGGATCTCCAGTCTTCTAGGTAGAGTTATCGCCACAATGACTTGTTCTCGGCCATAGCCTCATTCCCCTTGATGATTTCTCAACTACCTCTCTAGCTAGGACTTTTGTAAGTGGATCCGACACATTATCACTTGATTTTACATAGTCAATCGTGATAATTCCTCTAGAGAGTAATTGCCTAACGGTTTTATGTCTTCGTCGTATATGACGAGATTTACCGTTATACATAACGCTCCCAGCCCTTCCAATTGCCGCTTGACTATCACAATGTATGCATATTGGTGCCAACGGTTTGGGCTAAAATGGAATGTCTTCCAAGAAATTCCGGAGCCATTCAGCTTCTTCACCGGCTTTATCTAAGGCTATGAATTCAGCCTCCATTGTAGAGCGGGCAATACATGTTTGTTTGGTCGACTTCCAAGATACCGCTCCTCCACCAATAGTGAATACATATCCACTTGTGGACTTAGAATCAGTTGAACCGGTGATCCAATTTGCATCACAATATCCCTCAATCACCGCAAGAAATTTACTGTAGTACAAGTCAAAGTTCTGGGTATGTTCTAAATATCCCAAAACTCGTTTCATTGCCATCCAATGAGATTGGCCTGGATTGCTCGTATATAGACTCAGTTTACTTATAGCACAAGCTATATCTTGTCGTGTACAATTCATGATATATATTAAGCATCCCAACACACGAGCATAATCCAATTGTGATATGCTTTGGCCTTTATTCTTTGCTAATACAAGATTCACGTCAATTGGAGTCTTTGCAACTTTAAAGCCCAAGTGCTTGAATTTTTCAAGTACTGTCTTAATATAATGAGATTGTGACAATGCCAGACCTTGAGGAGTCTTATGGATCTTAATTCCCAGAATTAAATCAGCAACTCCCAAGTATTTCATATCAAACTTGCTATTGAGCATACGCTTAGTAGCATTTATGTTGGCAATGTCATTACTCATTATCAGCATATCATCCACAGATAGGCAAACAATGACTATGTGATTTGAAACATTTTTAATGTACACACATTTATCACATTCATTTATCTTAAAACCATTTGACAACATTGTTTGGTCAAATTTCGCATGCCATTGTTTGGGTGCTTGTTTTAGTCCGTAAAGAGACTTAACAAGTCTACATACTTTCTTTTCTTTACCTGGAACCACATACCCTTCAGGTTGTTCCATGTAAATTTCTTCCTCCAACTCTCCATTTAAGAAAGCCGTCTTAACATCCATTTGATGAATCTCAAGACCATACACTGCAGCTAATGCTACTAACATACGTATGGACGTAATTCTTGTAACTGGAGAGTATGTATCAAAATAGTCTAGACCTTCTCGTTGTCTATACCCTTTGACTACGAGTCTTGCCTTGAATTTATCAATAATACCATCATCTTTGATTTTTCTCTTAAAAATCTATTTAGAACCCAAAGATTTATTTTCAGGAGGAAGATCAACCAATTCCCATGTATGGTTGTTCAATATGGATTCTATTTCACTATTGATTGCCTCTTTCCAAAACAATGATTCGGAAGAAGTCATAGCTTCTTTAAATGTTTGAGGCTCATTCTCCCATAAGAAAGTCACAAAATCGGGTCCAAATGAAGTAGACGTTCTTTGACATTTACTACGTCTTGGATCCTCCTAATTACATGTATTTTCTTTTGTTTCTTCCCGAGGTCGTTTAGATCTTTCACCAAACGACTCACATTCCTTTTTATACGGATATATATTTTCAAAGAACTCAGCATTATCTGATTCTATAACCGTATTATTATGAATGTCGGAATTTTCTGATTTATGAACTAGAAATCGATATGCTTTATTTTTTGTCGCATATTCTATGAAAACACAATCAATGGTTTTCGGTCCTATCTTCACCCTTTTGGGTTTAGGAACTTGCACTTTTGCCAAACACTCCCACACTTTAAAATAATTCAAGTTGGGCTTCCTTCCTTTTCATTTTTCATATGGAATGGATTGTATTTTGCTATGGGGCACTCGATTTAATATTCGATTAGCCGTAAGAATAGCTTCCCCCCACAAGTTCTGTGGCAAACCAGAACTTATCAACAATGCGTTCATCATCTCCTTTAATGTGCGATTCTTTCTTTCCGCAATTTTATTAGATTGGGGCGTGTAAGGGGCTGTTGTTTGATGAATAATTTCATATTCTAAACATATTTCTTCAAAAGGAGATCATATTCACCACCTCTATCACTTCTTATCATTTTTACTTTCTTGTTAAGTTGCATTTCAACTTCATTTTTGTATTGCCTGAATGCGTCTATTGCTTCATCTTTACTATTCAGTAAGTAAACATAGCAATATCGAGTACCATCGTCAATAAAAGTTATGAAATACTTCTTTTCACCGCAAGATTGTATTGACTTCATGTCACAAATATCTGTGTGAATTAAGTCTAAAGGATTTGAATTCCTTTCAACTGACTTATAAGGATGTTTAACATACTTAGATTCCACACATGTTTGACATTTTGATTTTTCGCATTCAAACTTAGGCAGTACTTCCAAGTTAATCATTTTTCGCAAGGTTTTATAATTGGCATGACCCAAACGTACATGCCATAAATCATTTGACTCAAGTAAGTAAGAAGAAGCTGAAATATTATTATTGTTTTCCACAACTATTACATTCAGATTGAAAAGGCCCTCGGTGAGGTAACCTTTTCCTACAAATATTTCATTCTTACTTATGAAAACCTTGTCGGACACAAAAACGCACTTAAAACCGTGCTTAACAAGAAGTCCAGTAGAGACTAAATTCTTTCTCATTTCGGGAACATGAAGGACATTGTTCAAAGTCATGACCTTGCCAGAAGTCATTTTCAGAAATATCTTCCCATATCCTTCAACTTTTTCTGTTGAAGCATTTCCCATATAAACTGTCTCTCCGGGTCCAGCAGGAGCATAAGTAGCAAAAGCTTCTCTAACTGCACAAACATGGAGAGTGGCTCCTGAATCAAACCAACACAGTTTAGGATTTCCCACCAAGTTACATTCAGAAAGCATGGCACACAAGTTATCAACATCATCATGATTTACTACCATGTTTGCTTGACCCCTTTTCTTGTCTTTCTTCGGAGCACGACACTCCGTAGATTTGTGTCCATTTTTTCCACAGTTGTAGCAGTTTCCACTGAACCGCTTCTTGCTTGGGTTGCATTTCGGACCAGAAGCCTTCTTCCTCCTTTTGTTATCTTCAACAATATTTGCTCTCATTATTGTTGAATTTCCACGGCCTCTCCTTTCAGTAGCTTTATTGTCCTCTTCGATTCTCAACCGAACAATGAGATCTTCAAGGGACATTTCCTTTCGTTTGTGTTTCAAATAATTTTTGAAGTCCTTCCACAACGGAGGCAACTTCTCAATCATTGCTGCTACTTGGAATGCTTCATTGATGACAAGACCTTCAGCAAGTAGATCATGAATAATCACTTGCAATTCCTGGACTTGGGTAATAACAGACTTGCTATCTACCATTTTGTAGTCCAAAAATTTTACGGCAACGAATTTCTTCATCCCGGCATCTTCAGTTTTATATTTCTTTTCAAGCGCATTCCACAATTCTTTTGACGTCTTCACGCCACTGTATACATTATACAGATTATCATCCAATCCGCTAAGAATATAATTCTTGCATAAAAAATCAGAATGCTTCCACGCTTCAATCACGATAAAGCGTTCATTCTCTGGAGTTTTATCTGGCAGATCAGGAACATCTTCCTTGATGAACTTCTGTAGACATAACGTAGTTAAGTAGAAGAACATCTTTTGGTGCCAGCGCTTGAAATCAATCCCGGAAAATTTTCTGGGTTTTTCTGCCGGTGCCAACGTCGGTGTTCGGCTTGTCGATGCGTTGGCAGTCACCGTCGGAACAGCTTGGTTTCCGCTTTCAGTCGTCATTTTTCCTGTCAAAGAATGACACAAACAAACGTTTAATAAACGTTTTCAAACTGGAGTAAAAATCACGTAGATTTTAATCTCCAACAAAACGCCACGAAGGGTTTACTCTCCAAAACGGGAGTACACAAAACCACAAAGATTTTAGTTTGCAGAATAATAAGAATAACACAAATATAGAAATAAATATTTAAATTCCTTAAGATTGTTGTTCCCGCCAATATTGCTGTATTTGTAAATAATAATTCTGCAAAATATAAGTTATCGTAATGAAACAGTAATTAATTCGAGCCCACTGAATTCACAGTGTTTTCTTAAGGAATTTAATCCTCTCCTAGCACCCAAGGTAATGGATTATTTCCTCCCAGGATAGAACGAATCACACACCGGTGTAGCGGTACTTCAAACCCCAGTGTTTCAGCGAACACAAAGTTCGGTAGAAAATCACACTTACAGTTGCTTTGTCTGAAGTTAAAACAATGCAGAACGAAGGAGTAGAAATTCAGAGGAAATGCTAAGAGGAAGGAGTGCAATGTATAGCCAAAGTTGAGCGTTGGAAAAAGTGCAATCCTCAATGGTGGAGCATGCAGGGAAGCACTTGAAAAATATCCGTTAAAAATGCGGATAATCTTACGTTAATATTTACTATTAACAAATAAATTTGGTCCAAAAAATTAATCAATCAATTGATTTTCTTCTTAAGGAATCGGAAGCTCCGAAGCTCCGAAGCTCCGAAGCTGCGAAGCCGAGCGACGACGACGGCGCGAGGCTTGCTTTCTTCTTAACTCTTTAAGAGCTACAAGAAGAGCAATTATATATATACCCACCAAAAATCTTTTCCTCTTCCAATATGGGACAATGTCTCATTGTCAAGAGTGGAAAACTTAAAATTTTACTCAAAAATTTTATTTTCCCTCCATTTCCCATTCACCCTCACTATTTCATCTTAAAAAAAAAAAACTCAACAGTGACTCTGGAAATCGCACGTGGTACATCATGTGCAATCTGACAAGCAACAAGTTCTAACACTAATGCCATAAGATTTCTGACTCGTCTAAATTTTACTCCATTACAATAATATAAGTAGTTAATCCTATAATCTGCAATAAAAACATAGTCTTGAGACGGAAGGACAAAGAAAATTTTGGTTTTCATTTGATAATGGTGAAGAAATCATGGGTTTGTACACTTGTCACTCAAGTTTCTCTATGTTTATCTCTTTACCTTGTTCTCAACTTGTGTCAAAATCAGAAGCCAATTTTAAGGAATGGAAATGAGAATATTCCTATGGATATATATTTCATCAGTGTTACAGGAGGTGTTAGGCCTTTTGAAGAACAGACCCTTCTTCTCAAGCAGGTCAGTTTCTCAATTAATCTGGAATTTTTTTTCTTTTGTTATTTGTCAAAAGGAATGATTTTTCTTTGAATTTTCCTTGTTGGGACATGGTTTTTTAAGCTGAATTTTGGTTTGGTGAAGATTGCCAGTTACTTCACTCTGTAGTAGAAGAATTTAGCAACTCTGATTTCTATCCTTTTTGCATTATTTTGTTGAGCCAGTGGCGAAGGCAGTAACTTTCTCAAGGGTATTCAAACTTGAAAGAAGTCGAAAATTCTCCGACAACGAGTGTTTAATATATGCTATATATCTTAAACCTAATATTTTACCTATATGCGCAGTATAACTTTCCGACGAAGGCCCTTTAAGACATGTAGCTTCGCCCCTATGCTGAGGTAGAATAATTCAGAATTTCGTATATATCATTTGGAGGTGCACTCATACACGATTAGACAAGATTCGAATTGATCAATGAGAGACGATTGCTTGATATGGTTTAGTCATGTCATGCGTTGGCCTACAGATACACCATAGGTGTGAAACCATTGTGAGCAAGGATTTAAAAGGGGACGAGGTAGACCATATAGAAAGAGGTTGTTTAGACCTTTAATCTCTTTGAATCCATGCAGACTTAGCAAAGAATAGGCACAATGGAAGAAAAATATTTATATATGCAATATCAATTAGTTGGGAGCATATTTTAGTCATGTTAGTACGTTTATATTAGGTACTATGTCAGTAGAAAATATAGAGAATTTCTAGTACTTTTTATTTTTATTTTGTATAGTATTCGTACGAAATGAGCTTAAATGATTGTTCTTTTGACGAAGACTGACTTCATTTCTTTTGCTGTGATGTTAAAGTGAAATATGTGTTATCGGAGTCATCTCTTTTGTATCATGTTCATTTTTTGGCTGATCCATTTTTGCTGGAATCTTATATTGAATGAAGGTGCAGAAGGTAGCAAAGAAGTTCAATGCAAGATTTGTTATCAACGTAAGCGAACTTGGGGAAGATGACCCACTCGTGCAAAATGTAAGCCCTCCAATGACTTCATAAGTGCAGAATTCAGTGGTAGAGGAATTTGATTGCAGCGATGCTAGTCTAGGATCTAACATGCAGCTACTGAACGGATCGTGTCAAAATTAGATAATTTACTTAGATTTCTTTATCACCTACTTAGTGACCATTGTTTGGATTTAATTCATATTTTTCACGATACTTTCTGCTTGGCAGGCTACTCGGCATTTTCCTTCTACGAAGATTCCATGGTATGATCCTCTATGAATAAACAGTTTGTTCTCCAGGGCTAACATTTTATCTTTTAGATCTGTGTTTCATCATTTGAATTGGATTGTCTTTGCGGTTTTACTTCAGCCATCCTCAACTTGTAGGTACTCTACGCGAGGTCTCAAAGGACGAGGGGTGAAACACTACCTTGAGCAATTCAAGTTTGCTCATGGAAGCTTAGATATTATAGTTGTGGATACAGGATTATATGAGGTAAAGTGGTAAACACTTGTTTCTTTTATCTGTTTAAATTGGCCTTTTGCGCACGTTTCCAGATGGTGTCAATTCCAAGTATGAATTTACTTCAAAGCTCTACTAGCTTTTCATCGTTATCCGCCTTCCCCCTTCCCTTCCCTCCTCTTTCTTTTGGAGGTGGTGGGGATTCGGGATTATGTTTCAAGAGGAAGTCTTGAGGCTTGCCTCAGATAGGGAAGTAGAACTCATATTGGAGGCAGCATGTGAATTGGATTACCCAAAGGAAAAAACATATTTGTGCCCAGAGTCATCTTCTCATTCCCTTTGGTTTGGGTCTGTGCCATTCGTTACTACTAAAAACTCGGGATTTTCCCTATTTTTTGTAGTGTGAATGGTTTTTACTTTTGATATGTCTATAGCAATTTGCTTATGCTTTCCTGAGCCGGAGGTTTATTGGAAACAACCTCTTTATCCTCACAAGGTAGGGGTAAGGTCTGCGTATACATTACCCTCCCCAGACCCCACGGTGTGGGATAAGACTGGGTATGTTGTTGTTGTTGTTGTTGTTGTAGTGTGAAAATTTAGAAAGTTTGTTCCAAAGGCCCTTAGTTACATCAATATAATTACATAACGTCTGAATGATAGTTAATATCTAGCTTCTTTGCCTCTAATCTATCCGACCAGTATAAGGTTATTATATAGTAATACCTTTGAAAGCTGTTGGGAGGTTCAACACCAGAAGTCAGATAACTTGTCAAATTTCAGCTTGTGTTGGATTGATAGTCTTTTAAGTGTGTTCCTATGCCTATTGTGGTAGTAGGCAGAGTTCTTTAAGAACTTTCAACTGTCATCCTTGACATTATTTGTCTTTTATTTTCCCATTTGACATGATACATACAACGAAGGGTACAGTGGCGGACCCGGGATTTTGTGCAAGCGGGTTCAATCTTATAAGTATATAAATTTAGTCTTAAAATAGTAGTTGTCAAGTGGGTTCAAATAAAATATTTAAACAAAATTTACACAGTTTTAATCCTAATTTATACATATACACAGTATTATTTTTTTGTGAAGCGGGTTGGGTCCGCCACTGGAAGGGTACCCTCATATTTACATTTAGAAGAATGAAGACATTTGTAAGCATCTATACTTTTAATGAGTGTGAAATTGCTTATGGCCTAGAGCCCGTTTGGATTGGCTTATTTTAAGTGCTTTTAAGCCAAAATAATTTTTAAGTCATTTTGTAGTGTTTTGATAGAGTAAAAAAGTGTTTTTAAGCCCTTGTTTTTAAGCTAAAATGACAAAAACAAGCCAAAAGCTAGAATTCCTAACTTATGGCTTAAAAGCTATTTTGGCTTAAAAGTCACTTAAAATAAGCTCATCCAAACAGACTCCTATTTATGTCTTAGCTATCTCATTGCTGGATTCTGTTTTCAGCCTCTCCACCAACTGATTTCCTATCGTGCTTCGTTTCTTTCTGTGGATATTGGAAGTTGGTTTCTGAGAAAATCAAATATGGATCTTTTACAAAACTGCTATTGTCATGCCTACATTTGACAAGGCTTGGAAGTTGGTTTCAGCCCTTTGCTCAGAGCTTTTACAGTAAACTTTTAACTTTCTTGTTCTTGTTTCTAGGATGCTTCAAATGGCGCTGGAGATAGGCAATCAGAATGGCTGATCGACACACTTAAAAATAGTGAAAGCAAATGGTACCTTCAAACTGCATTGTTTTACTCCATAGACAAAATATGCTATCGCATTGCCTCAGCAGTTGTGGCCTGACCTCCCTATGTGACTAAAGTGATACCGTGTAAATGTAGGTGCATTGCTGTCGGACTTCATCCATTGGTAGCCTGTGAAGACGATGCTACTCAAACAGAGCTAAAACACGAATTACAGTCTTTACATGGCGTATTTCTGAAGTACGGCGTAGTAAGTCAAGATTCTAACTTTTTAGAGCAAGAAACCTAAGGAATACTGTAATACCAGATACCATGTTCATCTGCAAAATCTGTTTTTCTATATGCATAAAATATAATAACAAAGGGAAGACTCTAAACTCGAATATCCATGTGCCCGCAAAACATATGCTAAGCGCCCAAATCAGATATATTCTTGACACGGCTTTGCCTTAATGCTAAAACTGTGGTAAATGCATTTATCGTCACTGATATATAAATAAAGATGCCAATTAGTAGTGATTGAGTTCCTTCCGTGATTTCACATATGAAACCGGTACGAGTATAACCTACATACTTTGCACTTTCTTGTTTAGGATGCATATATAAGTGGACAGGCTTGTGATGAAAATGTTGAGAAAAGACTTATTGCAAAATCCAAAACTGGAACTGTCAGATATAGAGGACCTTTGCTTACTAAAGTGAATCAGAACTTGCCCTACTCTATGTGAGTATTTTTCTTGGTACTCAATAGATTCTTGAGACTCAAATGTACACTTTCCACTGCCATTACATAACCTTTTCTTTTCATTTTGGGTTTTTCTTAGGCAAAATGTAAATGGATTCCTCCTTCACAAAGTCAGTGCTCTAGAGATTGTAAGTACATTGAATCTGGTTCAGTATTTTATACAAACATCTTATATTATGTTTTTGATGTTTTAACAATTAGTATTTCTAGCAGGTATCCTACTTAGTCACATTGGAAGGTGATGTTGCGCAGAAAATTTTTCTCCATCAAAGAGGCAAAGAGATTATGTAGATATACCGCAAACGTTGATGTTTGTATCTGTTATTGTTGTGAGAAGGAATGAATAGAGATCCAATCAGTTATTGGTGATGAATCCGACTTTTCCCCCCTTTTTCGGAGTAACGGAAGAAAGAGAAGGGACGGAAAAAATGTAAATTCAACATTCGTGCTCAAGTTCGAATTAACTGAATATTCACCATTTTGTGTCCACAGTTGGGAGGTTCAATAAAAGGCAAAAGTTTTGGTATAGGGTGTGTTTTAGTTGGTCAGTTTGCTTTCACCCTTTTTGGTTTGCCTTTGTTGAAATTAGCTTTTTTTTGCAATTATATATTGTCAAATCTTTAAGGTGTTCTGCTGATGTTCATTTTGAATGTAACTTGATCCTTTCCTATTTTCCCTTGAGAAGTTAATGCAGCCCTTTCAGTTGACTAGCCTTAAAAAAAACAATATTTTATAACGGTTTAAAATACACTAAAAGGTCGTTTTGTTAGGAAATAAGTTATCCCATAATTAGTTATTCTTATATTCTCTATGGGAGGATGAGATAACAATCCCTAGATAACTAATCATGGGATTAAAAAATAACATTGCAATCCTCGGTTAACTAATTTCGGATTAGTTATACCACGATTTTATCGCAACCAAACGTGGGATAAACTCATCTCAAATTTAATTTCAGGATTAATTATCCCTCGAGCCCTAATAGTATAAGAAATGTTTTATATTGTTATTGTATATAGCTTAAATCTTCTGTACATATACTTCTCCTGCTGAAAAAGAATGTGGTTGTGCTTGGGAAAAAGGGCCAAAGATACCTCTCTACTTTCATATATTGTTTATATTTAACCTCCGTTATACTATCATGCTAAATTTACCCCTACCGTTATACTATCTGGCCAAATTTACTCTTACAATCAGCAAACTTTTAAAAATACCCCTTGGTCTGTTAAGTAATCCAAAATCTCCCAAATTACTTTTATTTAAATCACTTGTGTTCTTCTTGGTCCACTATTTTTGAAATAATTGGCATTTACCTTCTTTCTGAATTAGAGGGAAAAAAAAGAGAAAAAATATTAAATAATACAACCGAATAAACAAAGTATAGTAAATTGAAAAATCTAAACTAGGTAGCTTTTCTAAATTCTAAAAGTATTTACAACATCCCAATTTTAATGAATTCGTTGCACCAAATGTATGGAGACTTTGTAAGTATTAATGACTGGAGTTGAAGTTCCTCGGAAACTTTATATTATCTAATTCAACTCTGCTTTAATTAAATGCCCAAGCAATGTGCACTCTTAAGTTAGTCGATCGAACTCTATACCAACCAGACAATGACAAAATATATTTGGATATACATGCACATACATGATGATCAACTGCATATAATACACAATAAATAGACCCACTAAATTCTACGGTGTGTGTATATGATTGAAAAATAAATAAAATTCTAAACCAATTTTATTTATTACAAGAAGAGAAATGGGTACATTGGTAATTAAAAAATTATGAATAATTATATAATCTAGTAACTTTAGCATTCACATCAATAGTAATTTTTGAAAATAATGAAGCAAGAAGAACAACAAGTGATTTAAATAAAAAGAATTTGGTAGATTTTGGATTACTTAACAAATAAAGGAGTATTTTTAAAAGTTTGCTGATTGTAGGGGTAAATTTGGCCCGATAATATAACGGAGGTTAAATGTAGACAATATACGAAAGTAGAGGGTATATTTGGCCCTTTTCCCTGTTTAGAAAGAGGAAGTGAAATAGTTTTTCTACCATGTTTATAAAGTATTTTTAAGTACAATAAATTGTTACTTTAAAAAGAAAAAAATGTGGATTTTGATATTAGAAGTTTAAGAAGTTGATGCTCAAATTTCCACCAAAAACAATTCAGCTTTTCCCTCTCTTTCAAATATACATATACAGACTGATTTCTCATACACTAACAGTTTTAATAAAAGAAAATGTTCATAAAAAATATTACTATGTTATTTTTACGGAGCTTATATGTTATTTTTAACCTTTTCTTTGGTTGGTTTTATCCATCTGATGTCCGGTACTCGTATTGGAGTCTGACTATGTCCGAATAAGCACAGCGTAAAGCCCATTTACGGAGGAAACGCTCCCTAATAGGTAGGATTTTATAATATTCATGGCTCGAATAAGGGTGGACGGATCCTATCCATCCCACCGCAACACATTTCTAATCTATTTCTATAAGAAAAAAGTCATATTATAACTAAAATAACACTTAAAATAAGTTGCACAAAACTAGATAATTGAAATGACATTTATATTGGGTTATACAATACGAGTTCTCCTATGCTGATAAAAGAATTCATTATATATAATTTGCCTGCACCTATACCAACACTATATTTAAATACCATAAGTGACATAACTTAGTATTTCAAATTAATTAACTCATGATAAGAAAGATTTCCGCCGAGCCAAATTGGATTAATTATCTAATGTTTTCCTACTTATTTAGACCAAAATACCCTTCCATTCGATATGTACGAGGCTAAACTATCCCAATAGCAAGCAGTAAATAAGCACTCAGCAGAGGGTAAAAGTAAAACTATTGCTGATTTACAAGACTGATTTCGACTGTTTGTTCTGAGGCTGTGACCTGTGAGTGATGATATTTTCAGATCCGAGCCTCAATTTTACTTTTAATTGCTTGTATTTTATTGTTATTTTAAAAGGGTGTCTTTGATATATAATTGAAAATATTTTTATGGTGAAATTTTTATTTGGTTACTAATGTATCCCTCTAAGAAGAAGAAAGTTGGGAACCTTTTAGGTGAGAAACAAGAATTTTCCTGGGAAAAAAAATTCAGCCTAGATAGAGAAATGAGGTTAATATCTCTGTTTGTGCTAATGATTTTCTGTAGCTACTAAACCAACAGCCCTTGTTCATGAATTACTCATAAGCAGAAGCTATGAACTATAGACTCACTCTCTCTGTGTGTGTATGTGTGGAGACTTTTTAGCTGAAAGGCATGTGTAAATCTTGATTTAAGAAACTGGGGGGGGGGGGATTTTTTAGCTGAAAGGCTTGTGTAAGTCTTGATTTAAGAAACGCGCGCGCGTGTGTGTGGAGACTTTTTAGCTGAAAGGCTTGTGTAAGTTTTGATTTATGAAACTAGTGTGTATGTGTGTAGAATTTTTAGCTGAAAGGCCTGAATAAGTCTTGATTTGTGAAACTAGTGTGTGTATGTGTGTAGAATTTTTAGCTGAAAGGCGTGAGTAAGTCTTGATTTATGAAACTAGTGTTTGTGTTTGTTTTTTCCTGATTTTGAGTAATTTTGCAAAAGAAGCAGTTATGATCATGAGGCTTTCATGATGATTTTTTAGAGAAAATGGAATTGGGTATTATAGTTACAGGCTTGTATGTTGGCAGAGAAAACTAAATATCTGTAAAAAAATGGCATAAAAATTGGATCCTTTTACATACCCGTACTGTTTTTGTTGCTGCTGCATCTTCTGTTTCTCTTCTTGTTGCTATTGTGCTGTTTTTTGAACCAAACAGCAAGAAATCACTGTAAACAATGGCATAAAAATACAGTGTATGCATTAAAAAATGGATCTATTTTATATGAAACAGGATGAATTATGGTGGCTGTGAAGATAAAGCTTCTCTTGAGCAATTTGAGTTAGGCATTGAGATGATAAGAGCTGTATCTTGGCGGGGTAGCCCGAAGAGGTTGCAGCCATGGCAGTTTCTGATAAAACCCAATGCTTAAAAAAGGGCAGCCCGGTGCACTAAGCTCTCGTTATGCGCGGGGCCGGACCACAAGGGTCTATTGTACGCAGCTTTACCTTGCATTTCTACAAGAGGCTACAAGAGGCTGTTTCCACGGCTTGAACCCGTGACCTCCTGGTCACATGACAGTGACAACAACTTATTAGTTATACCAAGGCTCCCCTTCAAATAAACCCAATGCCTAATTAAATTTAAATCTGAGCCTCATTATGTACATGATGCGACATAGGGAAATTACATATATTACCCCCAAACTTGTCCCGAAAAGTCATTTACATACTTAACTTGAAAAAGCTCAAAATTGTCCCTTATCGAGACGGTGATGATCTTACAATCTATCATCCTTAGCTAGTCATTGAGCATAGAGAGTACCGACCCATTTCTTGGCGGGGCAATGGCACATATGCTTGTAATTTTATTGCATGCAACTCGGGTATTTGCAGCCATGGCGGGGTTGGACTTTCTTTACCTAAGCATAAATACAGATCTGAGCCTCAGTTCTCATCCCATAATCTTACTTTTGGTGTACTTGATGTGGAGGAAACTGTTTCAGTCAATCCAAGGCTGCTGGATTCAGAGAGTTTTGGGGAGTTCTTTGAGTGGTTGCCCCTCTCTGGCATTCTCAGCAGCCAATGATCACTCAAAATTTCCCGTTTGTCAAACCACTCTTTAGCGAGAATAAGTTCAAATGGGGCATTGAAGATTTTCATTCTTTACTCATCAGATGGTTGAGCTTTGCCGTATCTTGGCGTGGTAGCTTAAGGCTTCTTAAGCTTGCAGCCATGACGAGGTTTAGCTTATGCTTGAGAGAAGGCGAATCTGAGCCTCCAGTGACTTCTCATATGGAAAAAAAAAGAATCAAACAGCCCTTTAAATGTTTTGGTGCTTTAAAAGACTTTGAGACGAGCAATAAGCAGACACAAAAGTTCAGAGAGAAGAGAGGAGGCTTGCAGAGAGGAGGGATTTTTACAAGGGTGGTTGCCCCTCTCTGCAACTCCAGTGACCTCCTAGAAAAAAGAATCAAATAGCCCTATGAATCTCAAACAACCATTGCTTCCAACTGCAAAGTAAAGAGAAACTCTAGCATTCAAATTGAAGCAAATAGAGAAACTCCAAAGATGACACAAAAGGGAATTCACTTCCAAGAGGAAATAATTACGGGCATCCTCAGCAGGTTACCTGCGTGGTCTCTTCTTCGATTCAAACGTGTTTCAAAATTTTGGAATACATTGATCTCTGATCCTTACTTTAAGATAAAGCATCAGAATGACCAAAATCCCCAAAAAATTCTTGTTAGCCAAAGGTGCCTTGATAAGGTGATATGTATAACTTCCATTGTTATTCTTTATCGTCGATTGATGTACAAAACTTTGATTGTCCTTTAAACTATAAACCAAGGCGTTACGTAATGTTATGTTGTTCTGATGGCTTGTCTCTTAAAAGAAAAATTTCAAGGAAAAATAATTCACACCATCTGAATTTTGACTCAAATGGTCCTTTATGTTAAGGAGTTAAACTAAACTCATGTCTACAACTCCTCACAAAGAAGAGAGAAATAGAGAGAGTTCTGAGGCTGAGATGATACTTTCTTCTCTTCTTGGGGCAAGAGAAATAAAGGGACCCATATCTTGGCGGGGCAACCCGGATGGCTACCGGTGTTTGCAGCCATGGCGATGTCTTCATTCTCTCGTCTTATCAACAAATCTGAACCTCAATTTTACTCTTATAGCTTGTTTGGATGGTTGTTACCTATTGTATTGTTATTTAAAAGGGTGTCTTTGGTATGATGGAAAATATTTTTCCTGATGAAATCAGTGTTTGGTTACTAATATATTCATTTGAGAAAAGATAAGTTGGGAAATTTTCCTTATAGTCTTCCCAGAAAGAGAAATGAGGTTAATAGAGGGAAGGATTTTCTTGTAACAGTGGTTGCCCCTTTCTTTTGTGCCAGTGATTTTTTTAGCTGCTAAACCAAAGCCCTTGTTCATGAAATACACAGAAACAACAGCTATGATCATTGAAGCATATGCATGGATTTTCTTCAATCTACTGCTTCAATCATAGATCTCAGTCTGTGTTTTCGGGGAATTTGCGCAAACAGCCTTTCGTGAGGCAGTGATGATAATATGCACTGTGTGGGTTAACAGAATCTGGCATCGAGGACAATCCGGCCCGTATCTTTTCCTGGCAAAGACACGGATGGCCTGCAATTGAGGCTCTCTCTTTTGCATGCAACCGGTGTTTTTGCAGCCATGGCGTGGTTCCCTTCACTTTGCCCGATCAAAATGCTAAATTTGAGCCTCAAATTGCTTTAAAAGTCTGACTTTGAGAAGAGCAATAAGCAGACACAAAATCTCAGAGAGGAGTGGGGAGGCTTGCAGAGAGGAGGAGTTCTTCAAAGAGTGGTTGCCCCCCTCTCTGCAACTCTAGTGACTTCTCATATGAAACAAAAATCAAAGAACCCTTTAAGTGGGCGTTTGGACATAAGAATTGTGAAATTCCGGAAAAAAGTGAAGTTTTTTTTCAAGTGAAAATTGTCCTTTATGTTAAGGAGTTGAACCAAGAGCCCGTTGGATTAGCTGAATTTAAGTAGAAAAGCCGATGAGAGAGAATTCAGAGGCTGTGATGATTGTCTTCTCTTCTTTCTCTGAGAAAACCAACGGGGCAAGAGATATTAAGGGACCCGTATCTTGGAGGGGCGACCCGGATGGCAAGTGATCTTTGTGTCATGCAACTGGTGTTTGTAGCCATGGCGATGTGTTCATTCTCTTGTCTTATCAACATATCTGAGCCTTTATTTTACTCTTACTGCTTCTGTCATAGATCTCAGTGTTGCTTCTGGGGAATTTGCACAACTAGCCTTTTTCTGAGGGTGAAGCACACAAATAGCCCTCAAAGTGGATGATCTTCAATTTTTTTCCCCCGCTTGCCCCCATGGGCAGAACTTCAAGTTTAACAAGTGTTGCACCTCACTTACCCCATGGGCAACACTTTTAACTTTTGACCTTGAAGTTCTTCTCATGGGGCAAGCGGGGATCAAAAGTTAAAGACCACCCAAAAAGTGTCATATTTCCGCAATTATTTTGATTTTCTTCTGAGGCAGTGATGATAATAATATTTCACTTATCGGGCATTGAGGACAATCCGACCCGTATCCTGGTTAGGAAAATCCCCGGATGGCCTGCATTTGAGGCTCTCTTTTTTGCATGCAACTGGTGATTTTGCAGCCATGGCGTGGTCGCCTTTCTCTTTGTCCATGCAAAATGCAGATTTGAGCCTCAAATTTCCATGAATTGAACTTGGGCCTTTTGTGCTTTGAAATCCATTAACGTTTGCTCCAGCTTTTAGCTCAAGCTACTGAAAAGAACAATGAGGTATCACATAAGGGTACCTTTTCTTCTCAGGTGCCCATGAATTTAATTCAAACACACTCTGCTTTCTCAGTGAATGTAGCTGATGGATAGACATATACTTGACAAAAATATGAGGCTGTGATGATAATGATAGTCTTTCCCTTCTTTCTCTAAGAAACTCAATCCAGCAAGAAAATAAGGGGACCCGTATCTTTGCGGGGCAACCCGGTTGGCGAGTGATCTCCTCTCATGCAACCGGTGCTTGCAGCCATGGTGCTGTCTTCTTTCTCTTGTCATATTTTCAATTCAACATATCTGAACCTTATTTTTTCTCTTATGGTGTCTTTGCTATGATGGAAAAATGAAAATATTATCATGATGGATCAGTATTTGTTTACCAATTTATCCATACGAGGAGAAAAGTTGGGAAATTTTTAGGTGAAAGCCAAGAATTTTCCAAAAAGAAGTCAGGCCAGAAAGAGAAATGAGATTAAGAGAGAGAAGGGATTTTCTGTTAAGGGTGGTTGCCCCTCTCTGTTGTGCCAATAATTTTCTTTAGCTACTAAACCAACAGCCCTTGTTCATGAAATACTCAGAAACAGAAGCTATGAACCATAGACCTCAGTGTGTGTGGAGACTTTTTAATAAGGCTCGTGTAAGTCTTGATTTTAAGAAACTAGTTTGTGTGTGTATGTTTCTTTTTCTTGATTTTGAGTAATTTTACAAAAGAGGCAGTGATGATAATGTCTCACTTTCTGGGCTAACAGAATCAGGCATTGAGACAATCTGACCCGTATCTTGGCCTGGCAAATCCTCTCTTGTGCATTCAACTGGTGATTTTGCAGCTATGGCGTGGTTGCCTTCTCTTTGCCAGATCAAAGTGCAGATCTGAGCCTTAAATTTCTGGGCATTGAAACTGGGTACTCTTGTTCTTTGGAATCTATTAATTTTAGCCCAAATTTAGCCCAGAAAGGACGAGTGAGACATCAGAGAGATAGGATTTTCTGTAAAGGGTGGTTGCCACTCTCTGCTATGTCCATGATTTCTCCATTCATGAAACCAACAGCCCTTTGAGGAAAAAAAGCGAAAAACAAACCATCCAAACAACATCTGTTGAGTATCTGCCCCCGTGAAAGGGACTATACTCTTCCATTCTCTGCTTTTGCTTCTGCTGCTACAACAGCTGATTTAAACAAATAGCCACTTTTATTACCTTGTATTTTGAAGGCCATAACTGATGTTGATCTTCGCAGATCACCTGAAATGGGCTGTGATGATGAGTGCTTCTTTCTGGGTTATCCACTTTACTGCGTTGAGAAAATCCGATCCATATCTTGGCGGCCCGACCCGGTATGACATCCATTTGCAAACCGGTGTCTTGCAACCATGGTGTGAGTCTCTTTCTCTTTGCAGTTTCATATACAGCAAAATCTGAGCCCTAAAGTCTATGACAACCGTTTGATAGTCTTCTTAAGCTTGCAGCCATGTCATGGTTTAGCTTATGTTAAGGTGAATCTGAGACTCCCAGGTATCTGTTTGTGTTCAAAGAATGAGGCTTTTTATGGAAATCGAGAAAGGTTGAGATTTTCTAAGGGTGGTTATTCTCTTTGTCCGAAGTTCTATTTAGCCAATGAATATTTCTTTACCTTTGTTAGAAAGAGAAAAATTTACAGCCCTTTCGTCAGCAAACTGCCAATTATGGGAATGACGAGGCTAAACTATTGCAATATCAAGCAGTAAATAAGTTTTCACCAGAGGGCAAAATTAGAAATATTGCTACTTTAAAGGAGTGACTTTGAGACAGAATAAGCGGTCACAAAACCTCAGAGAAAAGAGAGGAGACTTGGAGAGAGGAGTTCTTCGAGGATTGTTGCCCTTCTCTGCATTTCCAGTAGCTGCTGTCATATGAAAAAAAAAAATCAACCAGCCCCTTGAATCTCAGGGAAATTGTACACAAATTTAACCACTCGGCCAATGATACTGTGGTTCTTGTTTTAAGGTTTTTTGACTCAAAATGGTCATTAAGTTTTGGAGTTGTACTAAATTCGTCTCTGCAACTCCTCACCAAAAAAGAAAAAGAAACTGAGGCGGTGATGATACTTACTTCTCTTCTTTATCTGAGTAAATCAATGAGCAAGAGAAATACAGGGTCCCGTATCTTGGCAGTGCAACCCGGATGGCGAGTATTCTCTTGTCTTATAGACAGATCTGAGCCTCACTCTTAATAGCTTGTTTGGATGGTTGTTACCCATTGTATTATATTGTTTTTAAAGAGGTCTCTTTGGTATGAAGGAAAATGTTTCTCTATGATGAAATCAGTGTTTAGTTACTGATATGTACCTTTGAGAAGAAGAAAGTTGGGAAATATCAGGTTAAAAAAGAGGCAGTGATGACTGATGATAATAATGTTTCAGTATCTGGGCTGACAAAATCAGGCATTGAGACAATCTGACCTGTATCTTGGCCTGACAAATCCCCTCTTGTGCATGCAACTGGTAATTTTGTAGCCATGGCGTGGTTCCCTTCACTTTTCCCGATCAAAATGCAAAATCTGAGCCTCAAATTTATGTAGCACTAGACCAAAACACCCTTCTATTTTAAGCTAAGCAGTAAATAAGTATTCATCAGAGGGAAAAAGTAGAAGGGTTGGTGCTCTAGAAGACTTAGCTTTGCCACATGCAGATGATAGATAAAGAAGAATGAGGCTTGCAGAGAGGAGGAGTCTACAAGGGTGATTGCCCCCTCTCCAAGTCCAGTGACTTCTCATATGGAAAAAAAGAAAATATCAAACAGCTTTTTAAATCTCAGGGAAATTGCATTAACACCCTGTTGAAATTTTTGTCCTAACATTAACCACTCAGCCATTGGTACACTGGTTCTTGTTGTAAGGTTTTGACTCAAATGGTCCTTATGTTTAGTTTTACTAAATTCATCTCTTCAACTCCTCCCCCCCCCCCCCAAAAAAAGGGGGGAAAGAAAAAAAAGAAACTGAGGCTGTGATGATGCTTTCTTCTTTTCTGCGCAAAACAATGGGAAAGAGAAATAAACGGACCCATATCTTGGCGGGGCAACTCGGATGCTAGTGATTTTATGTCATGCAATCGGTTTGCAGTCATGCGATGACGTTATTTTCTTGTTTTATCAATAGATCTGAGCCTCAATTTTACTGTTTGTCTTTGGTATGTTGGAAATATTTATCATGATGAAATCAGTATTTGGTTACCGATGTATCCATATGAGAAAAGAAAAGTTGGGAAATTTTCAGGATGGAACCAAGAATTTTCCAAAAAAAAATTCAGCCGAGAAAGTGAAATGAGGTTAAGAGAGAGTAGGGATTTTCCGTCAAGGGTGGCTGCCCCTCTCTGTTGTGCCAATGATTTTCTTTAGCTACTTAACCAACAGCCCTTGTTCATGAAATACAAACAGCTATTCAGTCTGCAGCTTCAGCCATAGATCTGTGTGTGTGTGTGTGTGTGTTTCTGTTTCCTCCTTTTGAGTAATTGTAACAAAGAGGCAGTGATAATAATCTCTCACTTTCAGGGCTAACAAAATCGGGCATTGAGGACAATCTGACCCGTATCTTGGCCTGGCAAATCCCCGGATGGCCTGCATTTGAGGCTCTCTATTAGTCTCTTTTGCATGCAACCGGTGATTTTGCAGCCATGGCCTGTTTGCATTTTCTTTGTTCGGGCAAAATTCAGTATATGAGCCTTAGATTTCTGGGAATCAAACTTGGGACCTCTTGTGCTTTGAAATTCTAACTCTAGCTAAAGATCAAAGTTCAAACAAATGAGGTATCACATAAAGATGGGTACCTTTTCTTCTCAGAGATTTCAATCCAAAAACACTTTGCTATCTCAGTGAATGTGGTTGAAAGATAGATATATAAATAGAAAGTTGTTGCTTTTCCTGCAAACCCAAATCTAAAGGAAAGTGAAAGACATGTTGAACAAGATGTTGGACTTGAATTCAGTGCCTGAAGCCTACTTTAAGTTCACATTGGCTTCTTGTTTAACCTCTCCATTGCTAGAAGGAAATAAAGGTTGCTCTAACTGGTTTTCTTGATTAGAAGTTTGTGTGTTCTTTATATTGTCATTTGCATGAAAGCAGTGTTGTGAAGAGCGTGAAGCAAGGAAAAGCGACAACGAGAAGCGAAGTGCTCGCTTTTTTGAAGTGAAGCGGAATTTAAAAAAAAAAAATTAAAATAAATACTGGGCAGCATAAAACAGTGAAAGAAGAACTGGACAGCATTTCAACGAAGAGGAGAAGATTGAGAAAGAAGAACCGAAGGGAAAAAAAAAATTCGCCAGCATTTCGCTGCTATTTGAACGCTGAAACAGTGGGAGAAGGAGAAGGAGAAGGAGAAGGAGAAATCACATACCTGTTGCTGCTGGTCGTATATTGAAGTTGAAAAGTGTACAAGACTTGGAACCCTAGTCGCCTCTTTCTCTCTGTTGCTGCTGGTTGTACGTTTTAATAAAAGAACACCTTTTTAAATTAAATAGGTTGACAGGTGTTTAAAACTCAGAAGCGCTCGCTTCGGTTGCCTCGCTTCGTTTCAGCGCTTCTCGCTTTTTAGTGGGAAGCGCACGCTTTTGCCTACCTGAGTCGCTTCATATAGCAGAAGCGGTCATAGGGTCGCCTCGCTTCGCTTCTCGCTTCAAGCAAGGAAGCGACCGCTTTTCACAACCCTGCATGAAAGGCCCAGAAAGGTATGCTTGAGAAATTAGCTGGACCTTCCAATGGTAAGATGTAAAATGGAGGTCAAATTCGGGCAGTATTAATATGCATGTATATGTTCTTGCCGTCTTAGGCTGCTTCTTAGCTGCTTACTCCACTACCACCTGTTAACATAGCAATTCTGATGAAAAATATCTTAAGTCAGGCTTGGGATCTAATGAAACTGTATCTTGGCTGGGCAATCCAGAATTGCAGCCATGGCGGTGACTTTGTTCTTTCTCTGAGCAAATGAATAAAAAAAGAAAACAAATGGACGTGTATCTTGGCAGGGCAACCCGGATGGCAAATGATTTTTGTGTCATTCAACCGGTGTTTGCAGCCATGGCGATGTCTTCATTTTCGTCTTATTTTCCTCAAAAGATCCGAGCCTCAAATTCTCTTAGGGTGTCTTTGGTATACAACAACAACAACTGCGCCTCAAGCCTATATTAATCCTCACTCTCCATGTAACTTCATCTAAAGCTCATGCCAGTCTAATACAAAATGTTTGGGACCCTAATGATTGGCAATTTGAACCCTACGTGAATCTAACACGCAACCTTCTGATCTGAAGTCAGACATGCTACATTCACCATGACAAGTCAGCCTAGAGAGAGAATTGAGGCTAATAGAGGGAAGGGATTTTCTTCTAAGAGTGGTTGTCCCTCTCTGTTTGTGCCAATGATTTTCTTTAGCAGCTAAACCAACAGCCCTTGTTCATGAAATACTCGGCCTGATCATGTAAAAGCAATGCATTAATGCTTAATCTTCATATGTTTTCAATCAGCAGCTTCAGCCATAAACTTGCATCTCTGTGTGTGTGTTTTTGGCATGTTTCGTTTTCCTCATTTTGAGTTTAGAGGCTGGGATGTTCAATTTCTAGGCTGACGAAATTGGGCATTGAGACAATCCAATCCGTATTTTTGCTTGGGAAATGGACGGGTGATTTTGCAGCCATGGTTTGGTTGCCTGATCAAAATGCAGATCTGAGCCTCAAATTTCAGGGAATCGAACCCGGGTCCTCTTGTTCTTTGAAATCTGTTAATGTTTGGTCCAAATTTTAGCTCAAGTTTCGGACCAAAAGAATGAGGTGCCAGAGAAGATGGGTACTCTTTCTTCTCTGGTAAGCCCATGATTTCAAAACCAAAAGCACTTTGCTTTCTCATTGACTGTTGTTGATAGATAGATATATGGATAGAAATTTTTCTGATTCCATGTAAAGCCAAATCAATTTATCGACTATGCTCAATCCCTGGGCATAAATGATTGGAAATGCTATAGGAAGGGATTGAACATTCGACCTTGTGGTTAACAGCCACACGCTCTAACCAACTGAGCTACACCATGCAATTTTCTGTTGCCATTGATGTGATGCTGATAGCATTGGTACACCCTATGTTCCAATTTATGTGTCTTGAAACTGTCCAAATTTCTAGGGAAAAGTTTCCATTTTTCCGCGAGGCAGTGATGATATTGCTTAATCTGGGCTGTTATTTGGGGCATGGAGAAAGCCGGACTTGTATCTTGGCGTGGCAAACCAGGATCATTCAATTTGTTCATTTTGCAGCCATGGTGTTGTCGTCTTCTCTTTGCCCCATTTTATACAGATCTGAGCCTCAACTTCCAATGAGTCACTGTGGACTTTCCAGGATCTGAACCCAGAACAGCACCCCGGTGCACGAAGCATCGTGCATTCACGCAGGGTCAGGGGTGTAATGTAGGCAGCCCTTTCCTGTGTGGCTGATTTCACGGCTCGAACCCATGATCTATAGGTCACGCGGAGACAACTTTATTGGTGCTCCACGGCTCCCCTTCGAGTAAAACCCAGAACCTCAGATGAAAATCCAGTTCATTTTAGCTCAAAAGAATGAGGGAATCGGAGAAAAATGGGGAATGTTTCAGGGTGGTTGACCATCTCCGGCATGCCTATGATTTCTTCTTTGCTCAAACAAACAGCTCTTTTTGCATAGGTATATGTGTGTATATGTATTATGTGTCTGTTTCGGTCTCACCACTAATTTAATTATAAATTACAGGTTCTTGCAGTCTACAGCAAAATGGAACTCCAGCCCAGTATGAAGAATGAGGCCAACTGGGAGAAAAAGGAATTTCATGGAGGGTGGTTTCCCTCTCTGCTTGGCCTATGATTTCTCCATCTACCAAAGCAACAACCCTCTTCAGAAGAAGAAAGCAGGCAAGTATTGTTGATAGCAGTGGTACTATTTCTTTTGAGCTTAAGACAATGTTTTTGGTCCAAAACATCCCCCGATCTGAAGGTTCTGTTTGTTTGATGAGGACTTTTGAACTTGTGCTAACGCCTACTAGAACTATGGAAAAGTTCCCATTTTTCGAAAGAGGCAGTGATGATATTGCTAGTCTACTCTGAAATTTGGGGCATGGAGAAAATCTGACCTGTACCTTGGCATGGCAAACCCGGATGGTTTGTGATTGTGGCTTCTCTTTCACATGCAACCGGTTCTTTGCAGGCATGGCGTGATCACCTTCTCTTTGCCCCATTTTATTCATATCTGAGCCTCAATTTCCAAACAGTCCATCTGGATGTTTCAGGACTCGAACTCAGGACCTCTTCGAGTGGAAACCCATGTTATATATATCCGGAGAAACATGGTATATATGTGTTAAAAACAGATCTTTTCTAGATACCCAGATTGTCGTCGTCGTTGTTGTTGCTACTGGAATTTCTTCTGTTTCTCCTGTTCGTGCTGCTATTTGGCTGTTTTATGAACCAAACAGCAAGAAATCAATGTAAGAACAGGGAGAATTTAACGATGTGATGATAATGCTACGCGGCGGCCCTTCGAGAAAAAGAATGAGACATTAGAGAGATGGGATTTTCTGTAAAGGGTGGTTGCCCCTCTCTGCTATGTCCATGCATTCTCCATTCATAAAAAAACAACCCTTTCATGAGAAAAAAGAAAGGAAAAAGATAAGAAAAGGGACTATGGGGGTGTTTGGATTGGCTTAAAGCTCTTTTCTGCTGCTACAACAGCTGATTTGCACAAATAGCGATTTTATGACCCCTTGTATTTAGAACAAGGTAGAAATGACACACAGGGTAGCCACTTTTAATACTGGGCTATGATGATTTGCTTCTTTCTTTTTGGACCATCACCTTCACTAGATTTGAGAAAATACGACCCGTATCTTGACGGGGCGACCTGGTATGGCATCATCTGCAAACCGGTGTCTGCAGCCATGGCGTGGTCCCTTTCTCTTTGCAGGTTCATAAAAAGAAAGAATCTGAGCCCTAAAAGTTATGACAACCATTTGATGGTCTTGAATGGATGGTCGTTCTCTGAACTGGAAAACACTGTTGGGTTCTTCAGTTTTTTCTTGAACACCCAATTATCATATGCAGTTCTCCGTCTAATTTTTAGCTCAAAAATGAGGCAATTGGAGAAATATGGTGATTTCAGGGTGATTGACCATCTCCGGCATGCCAAGGATTTCTATGTTGCTCCAAACGAACAGCCCTTTCTGAGTATGCATGCATCTGTCTCTCTATTTGTTAATACTTGTTAATATTGTGCTCCTGCGTGGTTGTCTTTTCAAGCAAAGCAGCAAAAAAGCATAGAAAAGGAGGGTTATTTTCTTGACTACAGGCTTCCATTAGATTCTCTCTTATAAATAGAATGTTGTACTACACAAAAATGGAGGTTCAGCCCAGTAAGATGAATGATGCCACCAGAGAGAAAAGGGAATTCTTGGAGGGTGGTTGCCTCCTCTGTTTGGCCTATGATTTCTTCATCAATAAAAAACCAACAACCCTCTTCAGAAATACTAGTACATGGTTTCTGACCTCTCTGAGCTTAAGCCAGATATCCTCTAATCTTGGCTATGGCTTGTCAAAAATTGCCTGAAATTGTCCAAACGCCTACTACGGAAAAGTTCCCATCTTTCCAAAGAGGCAGTGATGATATTGCTAATCTGGGCTGATAAATCGGGGTTGAAGACAATCCGACCCGTATCTTGGTAGGGCAAACCGGTTATATTGCAGCCATGGCGTGTTGTCGTCTTCTCTTTGCCCCATTTTACACAGATCTGAGCCTCAACTTCCAACTAGTACATCTGGACTTCCCGGGACTCGAACCAAGATCTGGACTTTTGGGGACTTGAACCCAGCATCTCTTGTTTGGTGAAACCCATTTGGGTTATTCAGTTTTTCTTGAAACCTTGCCGCTATTTCCATCAAACTTCTAGCTAAAAGAATGAGGCAATTGGGGAAAAAAGGGATCGTTTAGGGTGGTTGACCATCTCCGGCATGCCTACAATTTCTAGTTTAATTTAGTTCTAAAAAACAATTGGTGTCGATTATATGTGTGTGTGTGTGTTTTAGTTCTAAAAAACAACTGTTGTTGATTATGTGTGTGTGTGTTTAACCCAACGCCATACATTGAGAACTATTTTGATTATTTTCTCTCTGTTTTCTGTTACTGTTAATCTATGTTCCTCACAGGCTGCAGTCTATTGCAAAGCAACAGCAGAAACATTGAAAAGGAAAATGACGGAGCTGTGATGATTGATTGTTATTGATCATAGGAACCTGGCATTGTAGTTTCAGGCCTGTATCTTGGCGAGGCGGTCCGTATTATAGGGTTTGCAGCCATGGCAGTGTCAAAGAACTCATTGCCTGAGATCAATTACTTATCTAAGCTTCAAGTCTTTTTAAAATGGCTGAATACATCGACGGCCCCTCAAACTTGCCAGAAATTTTCATTTCGACACCTGACTAAGGGGGGTTCTATTGATTACCTGAACTCGAGCCAAACTGTGTTTATTAGACACACGTTGCTGAAGTTGTCCAAACAGGCTATTCTGGAAAAGTTAACATTTTCCAGAAGAGGCAGTGATAATAGTGCTAATCTGGGCTGAGGTATGGAGAATCCAACCCGTATCTTGGCATGGCAAATCCGGATGGTTTGTGATTGGGGCTTCTCTTTCACAAGCAACCGGTTCTTTTGCAGCCATGGTGTTGTCGCTTTCTCTTTGCCCCATTTCAAGCAGATCTGAGCCTCAACTTCCAATTGCTCTTTAGATAGGGTCCTAAAAGTGGCTATTTGTGTACTTCCCCTATTCTGTATCTAGGGCGATCCGGTATGGCATCATTTGCTAGTCAGTGTCTGCAGCCATGGCATGTGTCGCTTTCTCTTCGCGTAGTTCATAGAATACCCATTTGATGGTCTTGACTCTTAAATGGATGGCCGTTCTCTGGAACAGGAACACACCGGTTGGGTTCTTCAGTTTTTCCTTGAACACCCCATACCAGATGCTGTTCTCCATGAAATTTCTAGCTAAACAATATACTATAGTAAGTATTAAAGAAAAAAGGTGTTCCAAAAACATACTCCTTAGTACTTCAAAAATGTTTGCAAAGTTGTTTACAAAAATTTTATGTACCAAAATTCTTATCTTGTGACTCTGAAGACCGCACGTGGTACATCATGTGCAGTCTGACAAGCAACAAGCTCTAACACTAATGCCACTAATTCTCTTACTTGTCTAAATTTATTATTACAATAATTTTTTTTGATAAGGTAAATTGTATTAATCAAAAGGGAGAAAAAAACTCCCGTATACAAGAAGTATACCAAAAAGTAGAGAATTTACATCAGAACATGATTCTCTACAAAAGACGTCCAATCTTCTACACAAGTAGGTGCTATATGGGTGCACCAAAAAGCGATCAAAGATAAAAGGCTATTCTTAAGTTGTGAAAAAGAAGACTCAATCCCCTAAAAAAACTCTCATATTTCTCTCTCCCCAAACTATCCACATGAGAGCTAATGGGGCGAACTTCCACGCCTTTTGCTTGCTTCTTCTGCGGAAATCGGCCCAGCTATATAGCATATCCTTTACACTGCTTGGCATCACCCATTGAACACCAAAAAGATTTAGGATTGCCCTCCACAAACCCGAGGAAACAAGGCAATGCAACAGAAGGTAATCAACTTTTTCCCCTGAGCTTTTACACATGTAGCACCAACTAACAAGTGTAATTCCTCTCTTTCGCAGATTTTCAGCAGTCAAGATCACTCTCCTAGCCGCTAGCCATGCAAAGAAGCACACCTTCGTTGGCGCCTTAGGGATCCAGATCGAGGAGTATGGAAAAGTAGCCTCCTCTCTCACTAACATACTCTGGTAAAAGGACTTTACAGTGAACAAACCATCGCCACGCAACCCCCATCTCCAAGAATCACAAGATAGATGGGGCCTTTCTTGCCTGTATAGCAGTGCCAACAAATCTTGGAGCTCTGCAATCTCCCAATCTTGCATGTTCCTTCTAAAAGAGAGGTCCCATACTAACCCCCCCACCCCCCCTTTCATGCTCCTTGCGAATCTGTTGGACCATCAGTTCCTTCTGGTTTGAAACTCTGAAGACGTCGGGGAAGGAGACCCTCAGAGTATCCTCTCCATACCACCTGTGATTCCAAAAGCTAATTCTCCTTCCATCTCCCACCTTGTAAGTGATGTTGCCATTGAAGGCTTCCCAGTTCTTCATGATGCTCCTCCACATGCCACACCCGAACGGTGTTGTGATTGCCTTGGTCCTCTAACCCCCTCCCGTTGAATCGTACTTTTCTACTATGACCTTCTTCCATAGAGCATGCTCTTCTACCCCGAATCTCCACAACCACTTCCCCAGCAAAGCTCTATTGAATACCCTAAGATCTTTTGCTCCAAGTCCACCCCACTTCTTTGGGGAAGTGACTGTCTGCCAATTCGATAGATGAAACTTTCTAGTTCCATCCGCCGTATCCTAAAGAAAATTCCTTTGAATCCGCTCTAATTTATCTGTGATGCTCACTGGAGCTTGCAACAGGGACAAGTAAAAGGTAGGGATACTCGACAAAGTGCTTTGGATAAGCACTTCCTTACCGCCTTTTGACAAGTACCGTTTCTGCCAGCCTGCTAATATTTTTTCAACCCTTTCAATCACTGGATTCCAAACCGTAGTATCTTTATGCGAAGTGCCCAATGGTAGATCCAGGTAAGTGGTGGGAAGAGAACCCAACTTACATCTGAGGACATGAGACAAAGCATCAATGTTAGCAACCTCACCCACCGGGAAAATCTCGCACTTGCCGATGTTGATTTTGAGTCCTGATACTATCTGAAACCACTGCAGGACTTGCTTCAGGCAGGTCAACTGATCCATATCGGCATCACAGAAAATCAGGGTGTCATCCGCAAAAAGCAAATGAGAGACTCTTCGGGCACTGAGCACCCCGATCGGAGCTGAGAATCCTCTCAAGAAGCCTCCGCCCGCAGCACGATCCATCATTTTACTCAGAGCATCCACTAGAAAGAATAGCATGGGGGATAGGGGGTCACCTTGCCTGAGGCCCCTGGAGCTGCCAAAGAAACCACACTGGCTACCATTAACCAGGACAAAGAATCTGACTGAGGAAATGCAAAACTTGATCCATCCCTTCTATCTTTCCTCATACCCCATCCGTATCATAATGAAATCCAGGAACTCCCAATTGACATGGTCGAAAGCCTTCTCAAGGTCCAACTTGCACAGTAAGCCGGGTTCCCTATTTTTCCTTCTGGAGTCTACTAGTTCGTTTGCCACCAACGCAGCATCCAGGATCTGTCTACCTTCCACAAACGCATTCTGGGAGGACGAAACAGACACGTCAAGAACCTTCCTGAGTCTGTTGGAGAGCACTTTAGAAATAATTTTGTAAATGTTCCCCACGAGACTGATAGGCCTGTTGTCTCTCATACAAGATGCACCTTCTTTCTTAGGCACAATAGTAATAAAAGAAGCATTGATATTTCTCTCGAAAACACCATTCACGTGGAAGTATTCAATGACTTCCATCAACTCCCCCTTAATGGTGTCCCAACAGAGCTGGAAGAAAGCCAAGGAGAAACCATCAGGCCCGGGGGCCTTATCACCAGCACAACTCGACACAGCCTCGTGCACCTCCTCCTCCTCGAAAGCCCTTTCTAGCCACTCGATGTCTCCCTCCACTATGTGGTTGAACTCTATTCCCCCAAAGTAGGCCTCCAACTAACTTCCTCTTTGTATAAGTTCTCATAAAACCCCACTATCGCCCCTTTTACCTCCTCTTCTCCCTCAATCCTCACCCATGCACAACTAAGGACTCTATGAAGTTTCTCCTTCGATTTGCAACCGCAACCCTGTGGAAAAACTTGGTATTTGAATCCCCCTCATTTAACCAGAGCGCCCTAGATTTTTGCCGCCAACTAGTCTCCTGAGCTATTACTAACTCGATTATTTCACTCTTAACCTCCCCCAATCTCGCTTTCTCAGATTCATCTAGCTCCCTCGCCCCTTCCCCTCTCTGTAAATCCCTCAATTCATGTATAAGCTCCCTCATTTTAACCTCTACCCTCCCAAAAACCTCCTTATTCCACCTAATAGTATCTCCCTTAAGCAATTTGAGTTTCTTCGAAAGACGGAATGAGGGTGACCCTGATACCCCGTAGCTTGTCCACCATTCTTTCACTTTGTCATCAAATCCTGGCACTTTCAACCACATGTTCTCGAATCGGAAGGGAGCACGCACCCCCTACCTCTGCATCCATCTAGCAAGATAGGCAAATGATCCGAAGTCAGCCTAGGTAAAGGAATCTGCAGCACATTCGGCACCAACTCATCCAATGAGGGCGATATCAGGAATCTATCAAGTCTAGACCTTGAGTTTGAATCCTCCGCCCTGGCCCAAGTAAACCTTTCCCCTGACAGAGGAAGATCAATGAGACAGTGATCATTGATGAAGTCAGAAAACTCCTCCATGGCCCTCGAAATCATGTGACACCCTAATCTCTCATCCGGGAATCTAATAGTGTTAAAGTCTCCCCCTTCAATCAATCATCATCTACATTATATAATAATATATATATATAAGAGATGAAGTGGGAAAGGCTTCCCTCGGTACAGCGAGGGAGGAACCAAGCCTTCGCTCGATCACCGAACCGCCAGTCTTAACTCCTTGAATCAGTCAGCAAATTAGTAAGTCCATCAATCTGTAGTGTAATAGTCTCACCAGCCCGTAGACTAGTCCAGTAGTGGGTGAGTAGAGTCTGTGCTTTGGTGGGCACCGGGCATCCAGTAAGAAGAAGTAGCTCCGCCAACAGCGCACGCAAGCTGCTCAGGAAGAGATCGAAGGTCCAGTACAGTAGGTAGCAGGCGTGTTCGTTTTGGCTCCCGAGCGAGAACGATAAATCTCTCCAACGAGCTAGAACACGGGTGGAGGCTATCAATCCGATTTCATAACTAGTTGGTACGTTCGAATTAAAATGGGAGCGTATGGATTAATTCGAATCAATATGGAATTATTACCTCATGCCCATTCTATATTTTCTCCTTGGTTGATGATAATAGGTCACGCAGTAAATCAACAAAGCCCAAAGTTATGTCTCTTTCACCTTCAAGTTTACCTACTACGGTCTCAAAAAATCCGATTCGGGCGGATTCTTCCCCCAACTAACGAAGAGATCTTGGCGGAATTGCCACATATGAAATTGAGCACAGTTTTGCAAAGAAATAGCCCCCGGTTGTTCAATCATTTGATAACCAGAGTCATTCTTTGATAAACCTATCGGGCATGTTATCCCATTTTGAAATTGGTTTATTCTGCAGCAGCAAATGCTAGTTACAATATGGGAGTAGCATGGGGCACGTGGAATCCCGTGTGAATCAGCAAGGACCACCTTGCAAGGCTAAATACTCCTGGGTGACCGATAGCGAAGTAGTACCGTGAGGGAAGGGTGAAAAGAACCCCCATCGGGGAGTGAAATAGAACATGAAACCGTAAGCTCCCAAGCAGTGGGAGGAGTTCGCCCGCTACCACACGGGCCGGTGTACTCTTATCGCTAACCCCGAGAGAGGCTATACTCTAACAGCCAACCGACTCATTATTCCTGGCCGCAAGGATTAAGAAATAGCAATGTATCAGGGGCTGAGCGTACCTTCCGCTCAGGAACAAGAAATGGAGCTATTAAGTTAAGGTGCCGCTTTCCTTTTTCTAGCTCTTCTTTGGGTTCCCTATCGATGCGTGTATGCCTTCGTCGAAGAAAGAAGGGGAATCACAAGAAATTTTCATAGACCTAGGCCTAATTCCATCGATGAATCATTCGAGAACGAATTTAGCGAGACTAATATAATCTTATTCAACCTTAGATGGGAATTAGGGCGAAGCCTGGGGCGGTCTCTGCCTTCTTAACACGCGGCACACCAACTTGAAGTCTGATTTTTAAATCTCTCTCTACCTTCACAAAACTTCTCGCGCCCTTCTCGTAGTTTTGACTTGCTCTTAGGCTACCGTTGACCGGCTTCGCGAGACTCATTCTACCAACGAATTCTCTATAATAATTCGTAAATCTAGATCGGCTAATTGTTCTCGGATAGCACCTGCGCCAGTAGAGGGTCCCAAATGAATTGGCTTATTCGAAAAAGGCCTTGTTCTTTGGAAGATCTATCTCGTGTCTGGTACTGCATGGTTCCACTCTGCAAGAACTCCGAATCATTCTCTTGAAGCTCATCCTCTTCATCATAAATGATCCGCTTGCCCCGAAATGACCTGGACCAATAGGGAAATCCCAATTCATTGGGCCTTTCGATACAATCAAACGCTCTGATCTCCTATGAGAAAAATTCCCAATTCTCCTTTTGGGGCTTCAACTCTCACATAAAGTTCTTGTTTCGACAATTCAAAGGTTGGGGAAGGTTTTTTACTAATAAACCGATATTCAAAAGCATTCCATTCAGGATCTTTTAATCTGTCAAAACGTCGGATTTCTAAATTTTCGTAAGGCCCTCCTGGAATTCCTTCCAGAGCCTGTTGAATAATCTTTATGGATTCTGTCATTTCACTGATTCGTACTAAATAACGAGCTAATGAAACCCTTCCCGCATCAGGCACTAATAAATTTTTAACGTCTAATTAGATCGGGAATCATTCAAATTAAGAACAAAAGCTCGTTGCTTTTTCTTTCCCTATAATTTAATTGAAACCGCAGCCCTATCCATTTATTCATTCGACCCAACTTTATTTTGTTCCGTTCCAAGAATTCTAACACGGTTTTATACCCATATAGGAACAATGAAATATTCTCAGAACTTTCCGTTGATACGACATGCTATTTTTACCATTCATTCCCTTTCAGGATCAGTCGTGGTCTTCCAAACTTTACCGAGAGTATGGACGAGTCCCTCACTTCATCCATATGTGTAAAAGAGACTAGCCGCACTTAAAAGCCGAGTACTCTACCGTTGAGTTAGCAACCCGAAAAAAGCAGAGAAATGTTGAAGTGACGTCCAAGCCCGTGGTCGCAATGCCGCCTCCACGCAAGCCCTCGGTCACCGAGCCGACCTCGTCCGCTCGGAAGGACACAACCTTGATTGTATCATTAACCATT